>NW_011358673.1:78942-81442 GCF_000735185.1 Notothenia coriiceps | reverse complement strand
ATCCTGATAAGATGACAAGTCAAGGGACTCCAAAATGGTTCCAATATATCCTTAGGGGATTATAAAAATGTGTACCACATGTAATTCAATAAAACCTCCCAGTGGTGCTAAGGAAATGTCTAAACATAATAATGTCCTGGTCCCTGTGGTTTTAGAAAGTTTCCCTTGGAAAGCGAAAATTGACCTGCTAGTGGGGCTACAGGAAAAGACAGGGGATCGCCAACCAGTATGCTTCATCTTCTGGGAACAACATATCCATACAAAAGTTCATGTTAATCGATCTAATAGTTTCTGAGATATTTCAGCTTGATCCATAAAAGTGAACCACATGACCAACATTGCCAGCCATAAGAAACAGTGTATGCGTGGCTAAAAAATATGATACAAGCAAAGCTCTGGAATGAGAAAAAATTATTTTAATTTAGATTGCAGATTAATCAGTGACATGTATCTATTTATTATTAACTTATTGTACTTGCAGCCCTTCTCACGGGCAGTTTCTCCTCTCCCCGACTCTAACTGGGCATTTGACCTACTTCCAGTTGATTTAAACAGACACATCCAGTTCAGGCAGTCACAGGTCTCAGCTTTTCCAGAAGGAATGTGTTTAACTGATGCCAGAAACGGCTAATTTATTTATCAGTCAGTAATAGTGACCTAGCGTATTATGTGTTGTAGTTTGTATGTTTTTTTTATATGCTGCGAATGGTTAGTATGTGTTCTGTTAAGAACTCAGCACTTAGTATGTAGGACCCAATTGCACGACCCGGGAGACAGAGGGAAAGTATTGGTAAGATACTTTATTTTTCCAAAAACAGGCAAGATGAACAAAAAAAAGTCACTATTGAATCTCAGGTTGAGATGACAAAAAATAAGAACAAAATGAAATTGCTCACGTAGTGAGGAACAAAAACTTATTAAGAGCACAGAGAGCATAGACCTGACTGTGGCAAGAGACAAGACGAACTGACACTGAACACTGGGAGACAGGGGAATTTAAAACACAGGTGGGAACAATCAGGGGCGAGGCTGACGCTGATGAGCACAGGAGACACACAAGAGGTGACAGGTGAAAACAATCAGGAAATTAGACACACCAGGGAAACTAACGACAGAGAGGAAAACTTGAACTTCTTATATAATGGACCATACAGCTTATATACAGTGGGGCAAAAAAGTATTTAGTCAGCCATCAATTGTGCAAGTTCTCCCACTTAAAAAGATGAGAGAGGCCTGTAATTTTCATCCTAGGTATACCTCAACTATGAGAAACAGAATGAGAAAAAAAAAAAAAATCCAGAAAATCACATTGTCTGATTTTTAAAGAATTTATTTGCAAATTATGGTGGAAAATAAGTATTTGGTCAATCACAAAATTTCATCTCAATACTTTGTTATATACCCTTTGTTGGCAATGACAGAGGTCAAAAGTTTTCTGTAAGTCTTCACAAGGTTTTCACACTGTTGCTGGTATGTTGGTCCATTCCTCCATGCAGATCTCCTCTAGAGCAGTGATGTTTTGGGGCTGTCGCTGGGCAACATGGACTTTCAACTCCCTCCAAAGATTTTCTATGGGGTTGAGATCTGGAGACTGGCTAGGCCACTCCAGGACCTTGAAATGCTTCTTACGAAGCCACTCCTTCGTTGCCCGGGCGGTGTGTTTGGGATCATTGTCATGCTGAAAGACCCAGCCACGTTTCATCTTCAATGCCCTTGCTGATGGAAGGAGGTTGTCACTCAAAATCTCCCGATACATGGCCCCATTCATTCTTTCCTTTACACGGATCAGTCGTCCTGGTCCCTTTGCCGAAAAACAGCCCCAAAGCATGATGTTTCCACCCCCATGTTTCACAGTAGGTATGGTGTTCTTTGGATGCAACTCAGCATTCTTTCTCCTCCAAACACGTCTAGTTGAGTTTTTACCAAAAAGTTCTATTTTGGTTTCATCTGACCATATGACATTCTCCCAATCCTCTTCTGGATCATCTAAATGCTCTCTAGCAAACTTCAGATGGCCTGGACATGTACTGGCTTAAGCAGGGGGACACTTCTGGCACTGCAGGATTTGAGTCCCTGTCGGCGGAGTGTGTTACTGATGGTAGCCTTTGTTACTTTGGTCCCAGCTCTCTGCAGGTCATTGACTAGGTCCCCCGTGTGGTTCTGGGATTTTTGCTCATTGTGATCATCTTGTGATCATTTTGACCCCACGGGGTGAGATCTTGCGTGGAGCCCCAGATCGAGGGAGATTATCAGTGGTCTTGTATGTCTTCCATTTTCTAATAATTGCTCCCACAGTTGATTTATTCACACCAAGCTGCTTACCTATAGCAGATTCAGTCTTACCAGCCTGGTGCAGGTCTACAATTTTGTTTCTGGTGTCCTTTGACAGCTCTTTGGTCTTGGCCATAGTGGAGTTTGGAGTGTGACTGTTTGAGGTTGTGGACAGGTGTCTTTTATACTGATAACGAGTTCAAACAGGTGCCATTAATACAGTTAACAA
>NW_011358673.1:78538-78752 GCF_000735185.1 Notothenia coriiceps | reverse complement strand
CACCCATCAGGGGAATGAGAGGTTGGGCCACGGCCGGCCATTGCTGCTCGAAAGCGTTGGAGACGCTGTAGTACATATGCCAGGCCCGCTGTGGCTCTTTTTTTCCCAGAGGCAAGCGTTTGCTCCTGCTGCTGTAATTGTCTCCGGTAGTCCACCAGCAGATGACAAACACCCACCTCTCCGCCTCTTCCAAGGAACGAGGGGACCGTGTGGC
>NW_011358673.1:74889-78494 GCF_000735185.1 Notothenia coriiceps | reverse complement strand
TTGTTTGTAGGTGACCAAATACTTATTTTCCACCATAATTTGCAAATAAATTCTTTAAAAATCAGACAATGAGATTTTTTTGATTTTTTTTTTTTTTCTCATTTTGTGTCTCATAGTTGAGGTATACCTAGGATGCAAATTACAGGCCTCTCATCTTTTTAAGTGGGAGAACTTGCACAATTGGTGGCTGACTAAATACTTTTTTTCCCCACTGTATATACACATAGCTTATGGATGTCACAATACCAGAAATAACATTATAATTTACGTTTGCACAACACACAATTTCACAGAATACAGCATTTTGTCAATATGAGGGCAAACACTGACCAAATAGGTACATAATATTGCCTTTATCAGCCTCAGCTTTATTCATTTACAAATGTCTGCATGCTAACAAAATGCTATGATAGTAAATATTACAACTGGTATACATCAGTTTATTATTTGTCACTGTGTGAACAGCCTCACAGCATCACTACTGACTCAGCTGTACATTCTTAGTCATGGTCTTTGTGGATTTCAGCAGTTTTGTTCATATTGTTAATGGTAGTAGATGCAAAACTAATACACTTTTGTGCACTTGCATATATTTGTGTCTTCCTAGGCTGGTACACTTGCATTTGAAGTCAGTGTACAAGCAAACAGCCATGTAGTAACACACAGACACAGGAGATAGGTGATTCCACAAACGAGGGATCAGACCTGATTAACAGGGCCACAGTAGAGAGGGGGGGACACAGTGAGATGAAGGGTTAAGGGTAGAAGGCTGATGGTGTGTGTCTCGTCCCCCTGCAGTCTCCTCATCAGTATGTGTGAGAGTCCACTCCTCTCATCTCTATTCTAAGCAAATAAACTGCAAGCAGCCTTTTGCTCGCCAGCTTTGACCACACAGACACATCCAAACAAACACACATTTAAAAGCCTACCAGCAAACTCTTCCACTCTCCATGTTTGCTCCTCCACCTCCGTCTCTGACACACCCTGAGCTGTTTATATCCACCACTAAGTTTAAGTGTTGGAAGTTTTTTAACGTTTTCCCGGGAATTAATGCATGAAATAATCCATGGAGATAGGAAGAGGGAGGGAAAAGGCAGATTAGTTAAGGAGTAGGGGAATATAATTAGCCTGAGCAGCAGAAGGGGATTTGTGCTCCACCGGCTGCCCTCTGAAACCAGGCCCCCCCCCCCACCATCCTCCCCTCCTACCTTCATATCCTTCCTTGGAATCCTATGCTACTCTGAGCCGTCAATAGATGCACTTGCGACAGGGTATGCATCAGAGTGTGTGTTTGAGCAGAGCTGGGCCCATTCTCACCTACAGTGTTTGTTTTAGAGGTTGTGCAGACAGTGACTCAGCTCTTTCTCTCTGAGTTTCTTTTTTCTTTTTCTCGAGTCCCCAATGTGGCACTGCAGCAGAGACACCTTGTGTGTAGCTAATGCTGACATCTCCTCACAGGATGCATGTGAGAACATCTCGGCGTGATTCTGTGTGACCCGGCACGTTACAACAAAAGAAGGTTCTTCCCATGCCTGCACTTAGAGGCTGCGATTTGGAGTCTATTAGAGTGTGCAGCGGAGCTTTGCAGGTGCAGCGAGGAGTCTCTCTGGATGACAGAGTTTGTTTGAGTGTGTGAGACCAGCGGCCGGCTCTCATGTCTCTGCATGAGTTTCTGAGGGAGGGGGGTGAGGCATCGTACCGGATCGCAAACCGCCTCAGTCATCTGATCCAGAACCTGGACATCTCTGGAGTCGGATCTCCTTTCCCTTTCAACCCTGCCAGCCGCAGGAACTCCTGGAGAGACTGGGATGGTAAGATCGAGAGAGGAAGAGTGTGTTTCTGGGTGCAACTTCATAATGTTCAGAAGACTTAATGCCTATATGTGTGTGTTTGTGTGAAATGTATTCCTTAGTTAAGCTCTGGAGTTCTGCAGGGCATCACGCCCAGAGCCTCACACAGTGTTTCCTGTGGGCTTCCCTTGTTCCCCACTGGCCTGATTCTGTGTCTTTGTGCAGTTTGTGTCTGTGTGTGTCTGTGTGAGAGAGTGCGTGACTGAGCAGCTTAAACTGCCACTTCAGTTTCCAACATCCAAATCTCTGCAGCTGCGGTTATATTTATTTCCGTAGCAGCTACGGATTCTTCGGAAAATGCCGAAATTGCAACACACAGCAGCTTCCAAGCGCACGAGCTGGTGCAAAGGAGTGGGAACTGCTGATTACAGCTGCTAAGTTGGCTTCCTGTCAGCCCGATCGTTGCCACTTTGAGACCTTGGTTTTTTTCCACTGCTTAAAAAAGGACATTTGCAAGGTTTTACTAACACTCAAGGGGGAAAAGCATGGTGAGGAAGGCCAGGATGAGTGCTCCTCAATGGGATAGCGGGATGCCGATGGTCCCTCTTAAGCCACGTGAGTCGGGAGATGTATGGATGGTATTTCTTGTGGCTCTCGGTGTGGGTAGACTGCATGTGTATTTTTGTAAGTGCTTGAAAATCTGACCTTGTATCCGTCTGTGTAAGCTATTTTCCTATACCTTGCTGACACAATGTATGTGAAAGCCTCCTATATTTGTCCCCCAGTGGGGTTGTACATGCAGCCTATGTTTGTTTTGTCCCCTGGATGAAGGTCGCTACATGTTCAGATCTATAGCTGTGCCTGGCATTATGGATTATTTGTGTGTGTGTCTGCAGATATGAACATATGTGTACTTTTCTTATCTGCTTTGCTCGTCTGTACCTCTGGCTGCTTGGTTTCAGGCTCTGTGTCCATGTCTCCCAGCTCTGTTAAAGTCATTAGCCATGAGGATAATTCATTTAAGAGGAACTATGTTTTTGTGCTAAGCGTTTTTAGTTTTTGCAGGCTGAGGCTACCTTGAACTGATTGTGATACCGTAAGAAAATCTGTAAGAGAAGGAATCTTTTTTTAATGTAATAAGTATTTTCAGAATATGTTTTGTGTGTTTTCTTGCATTGTAGGTTAGGCACACAATGATATTGATCTGCAAGTTATTCTAAGTACAGCTGATTCTTTAGTTAGAAGTGATTTTAGAAGAAGCCCAAATGATGTTTTCGAAATAACCTAGGATGTCTCGAAAAACATTTCAGTCATTCAAGTGTTTGTTTTAAATGCAATTGTACCAATTTGTGGTCATTTTGCTTTGTTTAGACAGTTGGACTTCTCTCTGTTGCAATAGTGGGTTACGTTTAATTAACGATACAAAGGTAGAGAGTGTTGTAAGTTCTACAGAGAGTGACAAACTCGCTTTTAGGGGCTATATAAACAAAACTAGGACCAGGGGATACTATTTTTAGATATTAAAGGGGACCTATCATGCAAAATGCACTTTTGTACGTCTTTTTTACATGAATATGTGTCCCCGGTGTTCAAGGGAACTCACCAAGTGTCAGAAAACACAACCCTCTCTCTTTTCCTCCATACCCAAATCTCTATAAACGGGGCTGCAACGGATCTGATACAGACTGATCCAGATTTGAATTATTTTCTACGTAACAAAAGCAGGTAGGCCATCCAGTTATTTTAGCCAGGCCGGCTAATCAATGTTTATTTATATAGCCCAATATCACAAATGTTACATTTGTCTCAGTGGTC
>NW_011358673.1:74424-74850 GCF_000735185.1 Notothenia coriiceps | reverse complement strand
CGTCACAGAAGTGGTGCTCCGCTTAGTGGCCAACTCTCCACCTATCAGGGGAATGAGAGGTTGGGCCACGGCCGGCCATTGCCCCTCGAAAGCGTTGGAGACGCTGTAGTACATATGCCAGGCTCGTTGTGGCTCTTTTTCTCCCCGAGGCAAGCGTTTGCTCCTGCTGCTGTAATTCTCTCGGGTAGTCCACCAGCAGATGACAAACACCCACCTCTCCGCCTCTTCTAAGGGACGAGGGGACCGTGCGGCAGAGTTTCAGTTAGATTTTTTTCCGCAGGTTCAACATGTCCGTTAAAGTTTAAATCTTCCAGACAAAATTAGAAAAGTGCCGGTCAGAGGTCTTCTTTGTTATTTATTGAGCTTTAAAACAATTGAATAATGACTCACATACTCAATATAAGAATAAAACACGGAGGACGGAGA
>NW_011358673.1:60545-74302 GCF_000735185.1 Notothenia coriiceps | reverse complement strand
GATTTCTGACAAAATCAGATTTACACACGACTGTTTCCACTCAGACTTTATTACAGCTACACCATTGTTTGGTTTCCATGGTAGCGCGTCTCTTTAGTAGCGTGCGCAACTAGATAGTCACAGAACAAGGATCGACAACTCGACCCTCTGCTCACTCCTTTCCTGGTCCAGCCCACACATATGCTCCATCAAGAGGATGGTGCTACTGTACAGGCCACAAGGCATTGCAGCACTCGGAACTACAATAAGCCTGTTAATGTTAATCTAAAAGCTCCAGCGATCCACTAGCACCTGCAGCTGCAGCTCACAGAATCAGCCCCTGCAAAAAAAGGGCTGGAAAGAGCAAATAGAGCGAAATGAGGCATGGCTAAAATGCAGGATCTGTTTGGTATTTTGAAAAAAAAACTATATTTATATACTTTATATAGGTATGGTCCTACAATATATTGTTCAAATATAGCATGATATGTCCCCTTTAACTTAGATCCCAGCAGCTCCTATTGGATCAATAAAAGGCTTTAAAAACTGGATTCCACCCTTTTAACTGGGCGGACATAATCAATCAAACTATAATATGGCAATCATCTGGCTGAGAGTTAAATCATTGTTTTTTTTTGTTATGTTAAACATATTTTTCTTTTGCACTGACTGAATATTGTTATTGACTCGCATAGTTACGAGTCAATAAGTTAGAGTAAAAGTACATTTGATACACTAGTTGCTTTCAGTCTTGGCAATCCCCCTGGCTTAATGTGACAACACAATGAATCAGTGTGTCTAAATGAGGCTCAGACTGCGAGTTGATCAGCGATCTGTCTCTTTGTTCGACCCTCTTGTTCACTTTGCGCTGCGCAGTTCAAACCCTAATGGCTCTTGTGTTTATCTCTCAAGGTTTATGACACTGATAACCTCGTGCTTGCCCTTGCGTACAAAGTGTGTTAATCACAACCCCCACCAACACACACACGCAAATTAAAGCCTTGATACCCAAGCGCACACACACATGCAGCCAGATATACATGTACACACAATCAACATCTCTGTCCATAACATTTCACCACACTTAACTTGTAATTGTAGATCATGGAGAAGTATGAGGCAGAATGGTGTCTATTAGCTTGTTTTGACTGAAATATATATTTTACATAACTCATTGAAATTGAGTTCAAATTGCCACATTCTGTGAAGAGACAGTGTCGTTCTTTGAGAGCTCTCCTCAGAATTAAGTCTTTCAGTAAAGTTGTAAGAATGGGCTCTTTTGTAAACAAGAATAGGGGCTGTGAATGGATACAGGCTGTGAATGGTTAAATAGGGACGCAGGCAGTGTTTGAATGGGCTGGTCAGAATGGAGGCTTTGTACTTGTGGTCCACATCTCCTGAGATAAGGCAGACGAGGAACGAGAGTTTTGTTGGCCTAGGTAAATGAGCGCTGGGCAGAGGACTGCAGTTTTACCACTGTGACACAACATGACAGAACCAAGCATGCTTTACTTCTTCCTGCTTCTCTCTTATTGTCAAAGCTGGATCCCTTGTTTTTAGGTCAGACTAAGTCATTCATTCGCAGGTTGGAGACATTGCTATTCAAACGGGAGGGGTCAGGTAATTGTCTTTTTTTAGGGGAGGGGAAAGGGTCGCTGGGTGAACAAGGAAGGTGGGGTTGAGTGCTACACTGTCGCTTTTGTCTACAGGGAAGGTAACCTGAGGTTGCAGTAGGAAGTCCACACGGTTACTGAGTGACGTCCTGCAGCCTGTAGAGCGGGAGGACAGATCTGCAGTCTGGTGACAGGTGGAGTCAGAATGAGAGGGACGTAGTGACATCTTTTTTTGCAAAGCTGCATGGAAGTGTCGCAGAAGAGTGAGCAAGACGTAGACTTGGACATCAGGATGGGGGGAGAGAAGAGAGAAGATTCAGGCTTCTTGATGGAAGAGGATGTCGAGGAAGACTCTGGGATTGGCTTTAAAGTAGATGGGAGTTTTGCTGTAAGTGCAGGCTCAGCAGAACACTCTGAAACAGAGGAGACGGACTGGAGTGGAACTACAGGACACAGAGGTGTTGTGTTAAAAAACTTTGATCAAAAAGGAGGAGATGGAGGAAGTCAAACTTCAGAGGAAGGTGAGACAGAGGCTGATTCAGGGTCAACGGAGAATGAAGAGACTGAAGCAGAGAAAAGAGATGAGATTGATGATCAGAATGAAGACATGAAGGAAGAAGAGATGGAGGGGTCGTTGGATGTGTGTCTGTGGCCGGTAGAGGAGGGTGGGGGTCATGTACGCATCTCTCTGGAGGAGGTGGAAAGATACTACAGATTTTCTCGCTGCTGCCACTGGCTGTGTGGTAGGTGTCAAATTATTTATCCTTTTCTCTTATCTTTTCTGTCGATGTGGCACACTGCTATTGACGCAGTCTTTAGTTTCACTATGTGTTTGCAGTCTATCCCTGTTTTATATTGAAACCACAATTTGGTTCTGTTATCTTTACCGACATTGTCTACCTGCGCTCTACTGTTTGTTTTCACCTGCCCGTGTTCTCAGCAAGAGTAAGGATTGGGAAAACATAGTAGTTGCTTTCTTTGTCATCATTGAAATTGTCCCCCTATTTTACTGTGCAGTTTCACGTGAAGTCGGTCTTTTCTTCTTCTTTGATGTCCATTTGTTATGACTTTTTTAAAAGCTACAAAAAGTGGAAGGAGTAGCTCAATAGATTCTGTAAATCAGAGATGCTTCATCTTTGTCATGCTGTGTGTACGTATGTGGGGATCTTGCACATATTTCAATCAAGAGTAATGCATTTAGGCCAGCCACCTCTTAGTTGATTAGTCGTTTTGGTCCTTTCAAGATTTGAATGACAGGAAAATGATTAGCCCATCTCCGGTAAACACAATAATTAAAGTGGTGACAGTTCTGTCGATTAAATCAACTAATCAAGCATTTAAATTGTGTTAGTCGACCTAGAACATACACTGAACAAAAATATAAACGCAACACTTTTGTTTTTGCTCCCATTTTTCATGAGATGAACTCAAAGATCTAAAACATTTTCTACAAACACAAAATAACAATTTCTCTCATATTGTTCACAAATCTGAAAAAATCTGTGATAGTGAGCACTTCTCCTTTGCCGAGATAATCAATCCCACCTCACAGGTGTGGCATATCAAGATGCTGATTAGACAGCATGATTATTGCACAGGTGTGCCTTAGGCTGGCCACAATAAAAGGCCACTCTGAAATGTGCATTTTTGCTTTATTGGGGGGGTCTGGGGGGGTCCGAAAACCAGTCAGTATCTGGTGTGAGGGTTAGGGTTAGGATTAGGGTTAGGGTAATGTTGTGAATCGAGTGGCCTGTGTTCTTCGTCCATAACATACGCCTGCCCATACCATAACCCCACCACCACCATGGGCCACTCGATTCACAACATTACCCTAACCCTAACCCTAACCCTCACACCAGATACTGACTGGTTTTCGGACCCCCCCAGACCCCCCCAATAAAGCAAAAATGCACGTTTCAGAGTGGCCTTTTATTGTGGCCAGCCTAAGGCACACCTGTGCAATAATCATGCTGTCTAATCAGCATCTTGATATGCCACACCTGTGAGATGGGATGGATTATCTCAGCAAAGGAGAAGTGCTCACTATCACAGATATTTTCAGATTTGTGAACAATATTTGAGAGAAATGGTTATTTTGTGTATATAGAAAATGTTTTAGATCTTTGAGTTCATCTCATGAAAAATGGGAGCAAAAACAAAAGTGTTGCGTTTATATTTTTGTTCAGTGTATGTCAAGGACAACCCTATGTATTGCACTATATTTAGACGGAGCAATGGGTAGAGGAATGTCTGTTATTGAACAGGATTTGATTAGCTGAAAAAAAACTTCTTGTTTGTCTTTTAGATATATCTTTTTGGAAGGATTTATTAGTTTGTTGGCTATACATATTTCATTCAATTTCCACGTGGTGATTTGCTGTTTTACAACTTGTTTATATCTGATCACAAACCAAATCCTGCTTTACAATTGTTAACCCACTGTCTCAACCATTGCCCCTTTTAACCCCCATCCCTGTTATTGTAAGCACTCATCTGCCACTGCTCAGTCCTATTTAGTTGTTGTCATCCCCCTCCATGACCATGACTGTAAGCCCCTTACTCCAACTTGCTGCCCTCCCCCCTCTCTCTGTTTATGGGAGACCTTTCTGTCCCCTGTCCTTTTGCACTGAAACTCGGACCTGTCCAATACATACAGTAGCCTCAGTATAGGATATTATCTGAATACCTTCAGATAAGGACAGTAAACAAACTTTAGCTGGCGGAGTTATCTTGATGGAACAAGCTAAACAGCAGCTGGTTAAACAATTTATACTTTTTGTTTTGTTGGACAAAGTTTGGGAATGTTTGGCCTGTTGCACCAAAGTGTTAGGCTTCTGCTGTAGTCCAGTGTAATCTGTGTCAGTAGAGGCAGGCAGTCCAGGTGTGTGACTGTGACCCACTAACGTTTGACTCTTCGCCTACAAACGTGAGCGTGAGTGCACACTAATCCCCACGATAAGCCTTATAGAGAAGATTAGCTTCTCAACCAGCGGGAGCCGTGTGTATGTTTACGTGCGTGTATCTACTGTAGGGAATGGTGGAATAATGTGAGTGTTTGTCCATGGTGTGTAAGTGTTAGGTCACATTTTTACGTCGTCTTTATTTCAAGGTTAAAACAGCAAATATGTTCTAAAACAAATGCAGACACATGAATAAATAAACCAAAAGTAATGTGAGACCCCATCAACAAGCTTCATACTTGTTGTTTTCCTGTTGAGAGGAAGTAACCTGTGTGTATCAATAAACACAGACTGGTTTTCATATAGGCCACTTCCTGGACAATAATGCATTGATCAAATAAACATTTTTAACCTATACCTCCCTGTCCTTTATAAGATTCTTGTGACATCATCGATACTTGCTGATTGTCCGGTTTCGTATCTTAGAGAAACAGTAGTATCTGCCCTCTTTTCCCCTCATTCTATTGGCTGAGGGCTGTTAACAATTGTATTCTACTGCGAGAACAGTGAGTGGAGAGACAGAAAAGTGACCAAAATGTGACTGAAACTGGATTCCTACATCTTCCACGAGGGGATTTTCAGTAACAGAATAGCCTCACTCTGGAAACAAAGTACAGCTATTGCTGACCTGGGTGGGGGGTGGGTTTGATACGTGTGGGAGTTGCTTGGGGCAAGGTGTGGCCGTCTGAGTGAGTGAGGCTGGGTCCAAAAGTGGAAACTGATGGAGGTTTCTGTGTGAACTTGCCTCCATGAGGAGCGTGTGAGCGCTCTGCAGATGGCTAGACAGTTGCAGTCTAGTGTCCTCAGGCTGTTCGTGGTCATTATTAAAATGGCAACATCAAAGATACGTTGGTCATTTATCAAGTCTCATTTACACTTGTTTTGTTCTGGTGCACACGCCCTTGCTTGAGGTTGAATTGAAAGAAAAGAAGAATAGGAAATGGTCTCAAGTAGCATCCGATATCAGTCAAACAGTTGTCCATGATCAATATCTGTTCACTGTGACATTGGAAAAAGTACAAAGAGAAAGGTCAAATGAGTTACCATTTTACCTGTAGGTCTCGTAAGAATAGAATAAACTAAACTGCTTTGCTTCTAAAGTCAAATAATGTTTCTCAAATAAATAATGATAATAGAAACTGGCACAGTGCATGAGGCTGTGCGATCAATAATGTTTGCAGCTACTGGTGGGCTATTCATTTATAATAGATGAGCCATTTGCCATATACAAACATAGGCATTCCAGTTGAAGAGAGTTTGATTGAATAGCACTTCAGGACACGATTAGTTAACAAGATCGAAATCCAATTTGATAATCAGCCTGTTTATTGGTAACATTTACGATGCATAACGTGTGTACGTGTCTGTCAGTGTGTGTCTGTGTTCCTTGGCGTGGTAGAAAAGTGTAATCTGTGCGTCGAACTGAGAGGTCTCCTGCTGCCATGCAGGTTTTGGAACCACCTGCTTCAGTGAGCAGAAGCTGCAGAGAGACGAGGTTGTGTTGTTGTGAAGTTCTTTACTAACTCATTATTACCTACTGCTGTATATTATGTAGTCCTCTTCTCATAAATACTCAGCAGCTACCTATAAACAATTCATCCATTATCAGGTAGTTACTGACTTGTTCCTCATTAGTTGTTTACTCACAGTTTCCTATTTCCACTTCCTGTTCTGGATATTGAACTCTAGTTTCTATAAATACACTTTTTAGAAATTGCTTTAGACAATAGCATCTGCCAAATCTGAAGGCACAGGGAGTAGGATTTTCCTAGAAGAAAATGGATACATTCATAGAAAAATAATCCCTGTCAATCATCATACTTAAAGTTTCTAGGGTTTGAGCTCTATAAAACGTACTGACCAGGTGCCAGATTGTAAGAACGCACCCAAAAGGAAGATAAGAAAATGGGAAAACGCAAATACAGAGAGGCAAAACGCCAACCGCATAAAGCTCCTTCCAAGTTGAGAGTGAATCCTGGGATAGCTTTCACCTGCTGGCGTGCACCATAACCCTCTTTGAGACGGGGGGAGGTAGAGCCAATTCAATGTTGTGTTTACAAATCAAAACCTACTCATTGTACATTCAATGTAATGTTACTTAATGTGAGCATTGTGCAACAATCTTGACGTTTAATGGTAGTTTGGAAATCAATCTAACATTATATGGCATGCTCTTTGAAATGTGTAACAGCAATGAAATGTGTCAGAAAGTTGTAGTAAATGGGCTTACTCTGGCTAAGACACTGGAGCGGTCCTTTAAGTCCCCTGAGCAGCTAAAACCTTTGATTGATGCCGTTTTGACACAACAGACATGGCACCAGCTGGTCTCAGGTTTAAAGGAAGTAGGAGATTGGAAATGGCCATAGCAAGAAAGACACACATGAATTAATCCTGTCCTTAAACTGTTTGTGTTTGTGTGCGTTTTGGTTTTGTGTGTAAAAGAGAGAGAGAGAGAGAGAGAGAGAGGGATAGATAGAAAGCAAGCAAGAAATGAATGTCAGTGTACTAACAACCTGAGGCTAAGTCACCTGATAGGGCTCGTTGTCAAACAAAGAGTAAACAGCGAGACTCGTTGGTTTGTTTAAACTGGAGTCAGAGGAGGGTTTAGAGTAAAAGGGCTGTGCCTGTGAAGAAACAGTCAGTCAGAATAACATAAGGTATAAAGACGACAACAAAAGTCATAACGGTAATGGATATTATGATAATCTACAAGATGGATTGAGCTCCAGTTAATATGAGACCGGATTAAGTGGGGACGAATTTGCCTGGCGTCACAGGGCAGGTGTGGTGTCAAACAGGTAGAGTTGTACTGAGTATTTATCAAGTGTAAATCTGGGACGAGTTACTTTATGCTAAGAAGCCGTATGAAGGATGAGAAAGTAGTATTTCCTGAATACTTCTTATCTTAATTTTTGCTTTTAAAGAGTATAATGACATGAAATATAACAGCCAATCAGATGACAATGATATATTCAGACAGTGTCGCAAGCTGTGTGGAAGCTAGTAAGCATGCTCTTAAATTCAGCATGTGTTTGGTAACTGTGAAGATAGCTTTGAAGAGGTGGCACACGATAAAAAAAAAGAATTGCTTTTTACTGATCTCACGATATTAATGGGAATAAGCATTATTACATCATTGTTATAATACAACATTGACATATAATGATAATAGTGGGATTACGTTTTTTAAAAGGATCTCTACCAACCAGATTTGTATTGACTCGAAGGCGAGACCTATCTGAAAGACCACAATACTTCATTCAGATATTTTACCATATTTTGCTTCAACCAAATACTGTGCCTCCTGCAATTTAGATACTGCACTAGCCTATATTGAGATTTGGATTACACTTTGATTAACTGTGCAGCCCTACCTTAAAGCATTGTGTACCCCACTATATACGGCCTTCTTTTGGTGATCTGTAGAAAAAGCAACGTTGCTTACGACGAAACTTGCTCCATAGCGTAGTGGTAGCTAAATGTACGTTTATGTATTATCGCTACTAGCTCCGTCATAATCATAATCATAATCAGAATACCTTTATTAGTCCCACAGAGGGGAAATTTGCAGCGTTACAGCAGGAAAGAGCCACAGACAGCTTAGTGTTGCATATCTGAAATGCAAAAATACAGATCAAAAACAAATCAAATCTACAAATCAAATCCAAATCAGTATTATTGTTTCAGAAAAAAGTGGCTGGCCTCGGTCAATGAGCTCATTCATAATGTTTAGCCTCTAGCGCTCCAGTGCGGGTTCAGTCTGCTGACATCTGACCATGACAAAGCTGCATTTTTAGAACTATATATTCTTTAAACATTGCATTTTATTTATTTTAATTACATCATTTATTTCTATTATTATAATTGTTATTTATTTTAGAAATGATATTTGTTTATGATTATCATTAATCTAGGTGCCTGACAGTCTAGTTCGTGATTTCCTCGAGACTTGTTATCTTCACAGTATTAATAAACCGTACACTAAAGTTCTGTAGCCAAGAGAAAAAGTCCAATGATTTCATATTCAGTTATAACGACAGAAACATCTTTGAAAAGGGGCTTTTTAGTAATGGTATAATAAATTAAAGAGGGGGGATGTAAGCACTTGCTCTAAAGTTACATACAAACATAATAGGTTTTGAACACTAATGGTTATGAGCGCTACAAATAAAACTAGAAAGACCTTTAATCCACACAGAACAACTCTACACAGCGTGGGAATGTCTTGTTGTTTATCTGTATAATGTGTGTTAGGAAAACGGAGCAAATAAAGTAAGGGTGGGATGAAAAGTCAATATTGCCCTCTACTACTTTGCCTTACCTGTCTTAGCTGTTCCATTGCAGCCCGTTTACAGTCACTGCGAGACACTCCCTTCCTGTAATCCGCTGGCTTTTCTGGTCCCTGGATGACCCTGCATTGTTGTTGTTCCTCCATCATTTCCACCTGTATTTTATGCATTCAGTGCTTTCAAACTGAAGTACATCGAATTCAATTATGCAGATGCTAAAATGGGCATGCAGGAAAAATGAAAGCTCTCCAGCCCTGGGCATTTTGGTGGAGTGGAAGTGCTTTTATTCAGCAAATGGAAAAGTAATGAAAAGCTGAAGAGGCCACGCTTCATGTTTTTATGGCTCTAAACTATATGTGTTCTTTTAGCTTTAATTACAGGGCTACTTTTGGCTGGATATATCATTCGTAGCACGTTTAAACATCCGCTTGGCAGATGTGGCCAGTAACTGAGGAATTGTTTTTCAGGTTGCCCTGATAGAAGCCATCTTCACACAAATGTTTGCACATCAAAATGCCCCAAGGATTGATACTGAAAACTACTTCACCTTCCAGCAGCTTCTCACGACAGTATCTGACCACAATGAGCCGGATATCTTTAATTTCCCTCAGGCCTCTCGCTGTGACGTCTCTGTTTTAAACTGCTCACGGACAGCGGTTCAGTTCAAAGAGACATGAAGCAGATGATGTTGTCTTTAGGTATTTAAAGAGCCTTGTGAAACGTGTTTTGTTAATACATTTTGGGTTGGGCAGTGTGAATCCAGTGAAAGACGTGTGTTTTGATGTGTTTATTTGATATTTTAAGCTTGAATACACTGTATATATGCCAGAGATGTTACACAGAGACACATAGCGAAGCAGCAGCAGTAGTGGTAACTGCACTCGTGCCAATGTTTCTGTATTGATCTGTTTTGCCCCTCACTCCACAGATCTCATTTCAAGTTCAATGTTGCCCAATTTCATTCAGGAAACAAAGCTGAAAAGTTCCTCATACTTACATCAGTGCATATGCTACATATTGTAGGGAGGCTGTTTATGTTTTCTGCATATTCATGAGGCTGGCAGAGACAGCTGTTTTCCGTGTAACCTACTTTTCCACATTCATTTTGTCTGACTAAATATCTCTCTTTGTGCTTTGTATTACCATTTAAAGCACACTGGAAAGATACTTCTGTGTTCAATGTTCATGGTTTAATGCTATTTATATGATTTATAGAGGTATACAGTCTGTTAGCTTGACTCCTAATGCCATCTCCATCTCCTACTGGGGCAGTGAACCTTTCATCTGATTATTTTAATCCTCATGAAGGGGAGACTTAGGGGGGGGTGGAGAGCTACTGAAGGTGGAGTGAGGGGACCACAAAGACTGTTAATTTATCAATACTGTATGCAAGTCCCCAGTAATCACAACTCCCCTTTTTATTTAGTTTGAATGCTGTCTTTCTACAGAATGAATGGCAAAGCAGTTTTTTGATATGGCCTGTAGGTTTGGGTGGAAAGTGCCAAATGAAACAAAAACAAACATTGTACTTAAACAGACTAGCGCTGCAACAATTAGTCGACGGAACAAGAATTGATAACTAAATTAGTAATACATTTGGTTAGCAATAAATAATAAACCTACTAATACATTTAAATACAATTATTTCCAAAGTAATTTTACATGAAAAGATTAGCTAGATTTCCTGCTTTTCTCAGTTTTATTTCATAATGAACTGAATATCTAGGTTTGGGACTGACAAAACAACGTCATTTATATAAAGACATCCCCCTGGACTTTAAGGGACGGGATGGACTGTTTTCACTATTTTCAGACATATCAACCAAACCCATAAGCTATAAAACATCTGGCAGATTCATCGAAAATGGAAATAATATTAAGCCGCATCTACCCTTTCCATACTGTACTGTACATATTCAGCATATCTGATATCACTAATATTATCCTTTCTCCATTTCCTCCAGATGAGATCATGCAGCTGGACAGCAGTCCCCTCCGAGCGGCTGACATCACCTCCGACCTCAAGAAGCAGTTTGCCATCCTTTCAGGTGAAACTTATTCATATCTTCTCCATCTTTCTGTCTTTGTGGGCAATTGGGGATTTGCGTTTCCCATCTCAGCTGCTGTCTGTCATTTTATTTCTTAATTAGCACACACCACTTATCATCCGTCATCTCTGCCACCTGAGGAATCATTTATATGTAACCTCTCCGCTTGATATTTGCATAGTTAATGTGAACAGTTTTCTCCTGGCAGTTATGCTTTGCTATTCAAATGTGACCTTCCTCCTTTTCCTCTTCGCCGTTAGTCTGTCTTCTTGCTGCTGTTTCCTAATCCATATTTCTCACTGCCTTTTGTATCTGTCAAGCTTATGGTAAAATACATATTTGTGTTTTATTCCCAGATATTTGAGGCATGTTTCACAGCCAGACATTTGTCACAGTTATGATCCAGTCCTACAGTAGTATTAAAGCTCTGTGTGTCTGAGGTGACCTTGTGGCTGCAGCAGACTCAGGGAACCATTTTGCAGACAAACATCCAAGCAGACGCTGAAACTATGACCATGCACTTGCTGTTGCTATAGCGATGAGACAAGAAAAGGCTGTCAGATTTATATTCCAGACACATGCGCTGACAGAGCAACTGTTTCACACAGGGAGTGTGTTTGTGTGTGTGTATGTCAAACGTGAGATTGAACATGTTGGTGTAATCACCGTTCATTGTGTAACAAACATGTGTTTTTTTATTCCATCCATGTTCGTCTTAAAATTATTTTTCTTAAAGAACCTCAAAACGCATTTTTCTCCGTCAGCTTCAGAAATGGAAACGCAATTTTATTCAAATTTAAGAACAGTTTTTGTTTTATTATTTCACTTGAGAGTTTCTCTTAAAACCTCAATATTTCAAAATAAGAAATGGAATTGGAAGAAAATGATTCTATCTCAAACTACAGGCTTCTTCTGTTTGCTTTAAAATAGAAGCGTTTAAGATTAAATCCTTTTTAGATAGATAGACATTGCAGTTTCCTTTCTGTTCAGTTTCCAGACTCAAGCATCAGCGCCCCCATGTGGCCACAGTGTCCTTCACTCAGTGATTATTCCCTTTTATTCCTCCTGTAATAAATCAAGAGACCTCTCCTTAGCGGTTTGATTAAACAAAGCCCCTGACACGGCGACTGACAGCATGAAAGTTATTATCAGCTCAAATGGTTTTATTGTTGCCTCAGTTATTATACCATCATATATTTTGAGCACTGTACTGAAATGCAACATCCCCAAGGACGCAAAACATTGTTATGTCATTTTGTATATTCACGCAAAAGGTACTTCTGTTTCTGTTGTTTTTTGGTTTTCTAGGAGGAAGAGGGGATAGCGGCAGCCCCATCATTGTATTCCCAGAATTCCCTGCGTTTGGAGAGATCACGGACGGAGAGTTTCACAACGTGCTGACCTACCTGACCAGCGTGCCCAGGTAAAGTCTGACACTGGCTGAATGTCACACAAACAGACCTGAGATGTTGAATGTGCATGTACTTTTTTTCTCACCTCTTATATCATCTCTGATTTCTATTGATACATTTCCTTGTACTTTTTTTGTTTTAACTACCAAATTCACCTGCCACAACCTGCCCAGTTGATGCTGATGAAATTGCTTGGGTTTATAGTTAAACTGCGAGCAACAGCCATAATTAAATATATACTAAGACATCGATTAATAAAGGTAGAAGTGATGTTTGTGGGTGTGAAGACATGCAGGTCAGGTGAACTGAAAATAGATGGATGGGGGAATAGATAGAAATGACTTGGAGAGAGGCAATATATAGATAAAGGTGTTGTTCCTGAAGATGCTTTTGTTTATGATGTCTGCCAGTAGGTGGCAGCGGGGGCCTCATCACAGTTTAACTGCTTAAAGGGTTATGCTGCAGAGGATTTGTGCAGTGGAAGAGACACTCAGTGTATTGCATATATGTATTTAGGGGGAGAGTGATTCCTTGTATTAATAAGATGGCCAATTAATCATCCCTGGTCTTTATCAGTCCTCTGCAGACAGTCTTTGTACACATGGTAGACCAGACGAGACATGGGGGGGAGGGGCAACGTACAAAACCCTCCCTTTCTTACAACTATTCCTCAAGAAAACCATCCCCCGTCCCATTTTCCTCTTTAATTTAATATTTGTACCTAACTATTGAGTCCTGTGTTGTCATGTGTTAGCTCTCCCTCTGGCTGTCCCACCCTTCTTTCGTCATTCCCACCCTTCTTTCGTCATTCCCAGAATGGCAAAGTGCTTAAAAATAGAGACTGCAGCGATGCTGACGTTTTGAATCTGAATAATACATACAGACAGCTGAGCAGAGCTGAGTCACGGAGTGTGTGTGCTCTTTTGGGTGTGTGTGATAATTCACATGAAACCTGTTCAGACTAATATGTCTATATGAAGGCAGACATGTGCTTCTTTTCTAGGCCTTTAAAACATCAATATCAATTCAGCCTGTTTTGTGTCACTTACTTGAACACGTTTTTAGTCAGGATTAAAAAATGTTAATCAACAGTATTATGTTTCAACATCTGGAACATCATTTCAAGTTTTTATTTCAAATCCAAGCTAAAAAACAGGTAACAGGCAATTTGCATTTATCATAACTTGACCTTCTTCGTGATCTGAGCCTTGAGGTTTCCAGTCATGTGACGGCAGGTCGTCCACAGGAGTGAGACTGCGTTGAGCCTCGAGCTGATCTGAGTACAGCGGCAGATGGCTGCAGCTACCTGAGGGACCGACTCCCCGACAGGACACACAACAAATACCTTTGGATCAATATTAACGGCAGACATAGGCCGTTTCTCAATCTCGAGGATGCTGGCTTGGTAGTCGTGTACTTCCAAGTCACTTCCTTCAGAAACGAAGCAAGTATACTT
>NW_011358673.1:58461-60437 GCF_000735185.1 Notothenia coriiceps | reverse complement strand
CAAGATAAACTACTCTACTCTCTGCTCACTCCTTTCCTGTAAAATACAGGTCCAGCCCACACATATGCTCCATCAAGGACGGTGCTACAGGCCGCAAGGCAGTGCACTTAGAACTACAATAAGCATGTTAATGTTAATCTAACAGCTCCGGCGAACCACTAGCCCCCCCCCCCACCCCAATTTTTCATTTTGAAATGCTCCCGATTTCTGAGGTCAAAAGGTTGGCAAGTATGGGGCCCGCGGGAGGTGTGAAAATGTGCCGTAAAGCAACGACGGTGCGGGACACACCAACCTGAGTACGGCGCCGCGAATGCCCGACTGCCTCTGACGGCCTCTGACTCCCAAAATCGGGTAGGTGTGTCAGGGCCTTTGAATGACTTCAGTATTTGAGTTACTTACTTACAGTTTGCAGCTCCATCTTTGAAGTGAATGTTATTTGGCACATTTCCGTTTGCTCCTATGCTAACTAAGATAATGCTCATGGTAATTGACAGCTAAACATGGGGATGTTAATGGTGAGCATGTTGTCGTTGTGACGTGTCAGCTTACTGCTGTCCCTACATTTCTATATTTGAGAGAATGCATGGGATAAGGTGTGTAAAGAATAAAAAAGGGATGTAAAAACTACTGAATTGATTGACAACATAAATCAATGAATACAAAAGACTTAAAGACTCCAACTGACATCGTGTTAACAAAAAGATCAGAAAAAAAGTTTATTGGTGTTAAAAAAAACAACCAAAAGGCACTTCACTACAATAAATAAGATTAATTTATTTCTGGTGTTCTAGTATGTGACTTAAAACACTTCAACATACACCAACATATCGAAAAGACAGTGCAGACAAACCACATATAAATAGCATTAGACGGAGGCCCTGGAGCTTCATGTTCTCATTATCTTCATCATGAAAGGTTAAATATTTAAGATGGAAATTGAATGTGCTACATGTTCCCGTGTAGCGGGAGAGGTGAGAACAGAATCTGCAGACTAAATATAGACTCACCGTGCTGCTGCTTTGGCTGCAGACTTCATTAAAGATACCCGACGGAGCTTTTTAACAGCTAAGCCTGACTGGAGTTTATGTCTGAGGTCACATTTGGAGGTTTTCAATCTGTTCACTTCTGCCATCTGGATGCACTTCCTGTTAATGGTGGTGAGAACAATACTTGAGGGGTATGTCATAATAAACATCGTCATTTATTTCCAATGCTTGACAGGTAATGTATCTAATTCAGGGTTCTAGCCAAAAACACAATCACATAATTTTAAGGTTTCAGCGTTTGAGTTCTTTTAGTTTATTGTTTTGTGTTTATTCTTGTGACCTTGAATTTTATTTTGGTATTGAGGTGTCTTTTCAGGTGTCTTTTCAGGTGTCTAAACTTCCTGTCTTTGTGTGTCACCTGCCAGCTTGATTGTGGTCTCCTGCTCGTGATTGTTTTCACCTGTGCCCCATTACCCGTTGTGTGTATATATAGCCCTTCTCTCCTTTTGTTTTTTGTCGGTTCGTCTTGTCTCAACACCAAGTCCATGGCCGTTTCTCAATCGCGAGGATAGGTAGTCGCATACTTCGAAGTCACTTCCTTCAGAAACGAAGCAAGTATACTTCCGAGCCACGGCTTCGGAAAACAAAGAAGAATGGAACAGGCTAACAAGTGTGCCACTCTCTCTAACGGTTTCAACATAAACTGTACCGAAAATAAATACCCCACGATGTCTATCTAATTATGAACTTGCTTTACTTTCACGGAACACATTTTTGGTGATAACAAATGTAACAAAGTAACATATTTACCAACACATGTTCTACGCCACTACATTACATCACACTTACATTTAAACGTGTGCTGCGTCGGTTCAGCCATTCTCCGCAAGGGTTTTTGAAATTGGTCCGTGCGCAAAGCATTGTGGGGATTTTAAGGACGCGAAGTCTACCCATGTGCAGCCTCGAAATTTCCCCCAAACCAAGGACCCG
>NW_011358673.1:42599-58406 GCF_000735185.1 Notothenia coriiceps | reverse complement strand
CACGATGTCTATCTAATTATGAACTTGCTTTATTTTCACTGAACACATTTTTGGTGATAACAAATTCAACAAATTAACATATTTACTAACACATGTTCTACGCCACTACATACTTACATTTAAATGTGTGCTGTGCTGCGTCGGTTCAGCCATTCTCTGCAAGGGTTTTTGAAATTGGTCCGTGCGCAAAGCATTGTGGGGATTTGAAGGACGCGAAGTCCCATGTGCAGCCTCGAAATTACCCCCAAACCAAGGACGTGGCCTCGGTGGAATTCCAAGTATGCTGGAGATTGGAACAGTCCTTCGGCGGCACTCGATGACGTAGCATCCTTGAAATATTGGCTTGGAAGCCAGTATCCTCGAGATTGAGAAACGGCCATAGTTTCATCATAACCTTCTCAGCACCTCCGTCACTTCCGGGTGAAAATTACGGCCCCGCCCACTTTTGGGGGAAACCAACGCTGTCATTTGAATGGCGGTAAATACAAATTCTGAAGTTTTTGCAAATCCGATCAGACAGTTAGGAAACCGTTGACTTTTGGATCTTCAAAAAGCCCGATTACCATGGCCAGTCAGTTAAACAATTACATTAAATCATTTGAAATCGACGATCGGGCTTGTTTTTATCTTGTTTATTAACTGCAAACATTTAGATTTTTAAAGCCAAGTTGTGTTAAGTATTTCATTACTTCCAGAATCCTAATTTATTTAGGATTTGTGCATATACGAAATGTAGTAATAACTAAATCCTCCGACCATGCTCCCATCCCTCCCTTCTCTCTTTATCCCCCCTTCGTTTTGCATATGTTTGCACTCATGAATATAATAATGCCAGATGGTTTTATGTTGAAAATATACAGTGGAGACTTAGATATTATCCCAGATTTGAAACGCATTCTGCACTCATGGCTTATTTATTTAATCTGTCTTTAATTTGACATACCATTGCTCTTGTATTGATCAGTCAGAGTGCAGGAACATGTGAGTTGCTACCTCTGCACATGCATTCATGCAGCACATTTCCCTCATCGCTGCATCGCCACTAACCTTTCTCAAAACTCACAGCTTAACACTTTGTCCGGAGGAATCCAATTATTATTAGGACACTCATGCATGTGCAGCAAAAACACCACCAGACGGTTTCTATGAATATTTTTAATTGAATCGTTTATATGTGAAACGGTGTCTGTTTACAGCACAATATGTTAACTACGCTCAATACACTCATTGTTGTGCCTATAAACTAAACACATGTTAAACAGATAAAAACATGATATTATACGAAAACAACTTTGACTTTGTCTAGGATGGTGATTTTTAACTATTTCATTTTGTATAAGACCAAAGGATTAATCAATGTCTGGAGAAAAACGATTAATAATAATAATTTTTGTTTATTTTTTTGTCTTTAACCTACACTTTATGTAAAAAATATGAGCTTGTATTTTGATAAAAGTGCCTCTGTTAACAAACTAAGTCAATAAATAAAAAGGATAACAAAAGAAGAAAAACTCTTATAGTCCCAACTTAATTAAGAACAATAACAAGCAATAGAAAGTAATCTGACAGACATGATACGCAGCTAGGGTTATTGAAGAGACTCATTTCAGCCTCAGGTGCTCTATGACCACCATAAACCATCCTCTCATCTCAGCAATGTGTAAATGTGTTAAAGGCAGTAAAAGCTCTTGTCCCACTCACCCTCTGTCCTCCTCCTCCTCCTCCTCCTCCTCCTCCTCCTCCTCCTCTGCGTCTGAGATTTAAAGCAGTTTGGTCTCTGAGTGGCTGAGAGTGTCTGTGTGGATGACTGAGCGAGAGCTAAGAAAAAGGTGACGATGGAGGAAAGAAAATCTCAAAGTGCAGAAAAAAGGATAAGAAATGCTGCAATGAAATAACATGCGTTACTGTAAAGTGAAAAAGGAGCCATGGATAAACAGTCTGTATTTTCTAGGTAAAGCGTACAGTGGCCTCACTTCGAGCCTGTCCCCTCCCCCACATATGTTAAGATCTGCTGACTGGCTTCCAGATCCGCTCATCACTCTGCAATAGGCTTGTGCTTGAGCAGCTCCTGGTGTATGATTGGTCGGCTGATAGATGCAGTGCGTGTGTGTGGGGTGGGGGGGGGGGGGATGCTGTGGTGGTTCGAAGCATTTGGCTCCCTCTTAGTCAAACAGCACTGGATCTACCTCTGAGACACATCCTTGGATCTGTGTTTTTATCCTGGCTCCATTATCTCAAGGACTGTACTTCTTTATCTGCTGCCACTCTGTTTGTGCAGCATGATGGACCTGAAAGCAGGTACTTGAGGACTGCTGGATTGTTATATGACAGTGATGCACCTGTGCTGTAGGTGCAGCGTGTCTTTAACAGGGCAGTCTGCCGGTGTGATGCACATGCGGTTGTCATTGATTGTTGGTGCTGTGTAAAGCTCAGCCCTCCTCTCTCCGGGGAACAAAGGGGGGGTGCAGGGGGAGAACTGGGGGCTGATGGCCAAGAAATCTGGAGGTACTTCAGCGCATCTCCTTTTATAGACTGCACCAGCTGTCTAAGAAGATAAAGAGGCAGCAGAACAAAACAAGAAGCTGTGAAGGAGCACTTCAGTTCTCCACTGTCTCACTGTGCACACGGCAAAGGAAAACTACATTTTGTTATCTCTCCTCTTCAAACTCTTGCATTTTTTCTGAGGACTAACTACTTTTCAGTCCTTTAAAGTCTCTGCTGCACAGACTGTCTCTGTGTGGATTCACTTATTCTTTGTACGTGTGAGTTAAAAGTTGATTTCTCTCACCATTCATCGTGCTGTTATATAAAGATCTGCTCACAAGTTAGCTGTGTATAATTAGTCCACTGTTTGGTTTGTGTTGAACATGTTTTCCCTCTCTGTGTGTTTTAGTTTGTCTTCGACGGGAGTGGGTTTCATTCTGGTTATTGATCGCCGGCAAGACCGATGGGCAGCCGTGAAGGGGACCCTGCTTCGAATCGCAGTAAGTCTCTCTTTGTGTGTGTGTACATGTGGAGGAGCACCTACTTCCTGTCTGTCCGAAACACTATAGGTCAAATTTGAGGGTTTAAACTATTTAGCTACCACGGCATGTCGTCCTTTAGAATAATGGAATGGAAACATCAAAATAATAATTTTAGGTTTTTCTGTTTATACTTTACTTTGTTCATGATTGTTTTTAAAGATCTCCAAAAAGTTAGCATTAGATAATGACTTATTTAAAAATGAAAACATAACATTTCACAAAAGTTATATGTATTATTTACGTCAATAAAGATAATATGTTGGGAAGTGTCAGGGTAGTGTTTAACTATACATGTCTTCAAACTAAATAGAAATGCTCCTTCTCTGAGCCAAATATCTCCTCTTGAGTAGCACAAACATTAGTCAAACTTTTCATTTTTTATTCATATCTATACTCTGAAGATTTAATAATAATAATAATAATTAATTAATAATGCCTCATTTGTTCATTTAAACTTATTTTGCCATTCTAAGACATATTATCTTAAAATATGTAATCAGCCAGGTAAGTCTCATGGTGATTTCTAGTTCAAATCCTTAGCCTGTTCACCTGTAGTCTCACTCTCTTTGTGTCTGTGTTGGAAGAGAAACAGCCCTTTTTAATCTAAATGAGAGGAACCATTTCTTTAGAGTGCAGGTCCTTCACCCTCACCCACAGAGAGGGGAGGGGGGGGGTCTGTCCGCCCAGAGGAAGGTGTTTGGAGCGTCTCCATCTCTCTCCCTCTCACAGCTCCAACACTAATATCACCCCCGCCCTGGGGGGTTGATATGAGCCAACCTCGTCCTTGAACTCCATCCCATCACCATCACAGCCTGCCATGTGTTTCCATAGTTACAGTGACAAATAAACAGTCACATGCCAAAAAAAGGGAAACGGAAGGAGAAAATGTTTCTGTTGTTCGTTCATTCACAAGAAAGCCAAAACTAAATTAAGATGGATTTAAGATTTAAAGGACTTATTGTTATATGCAAAATAGTTATTGTGTTATTGATGGCACTAAACATCTTAAGTCCAAGGCTCCTCCAACATGGCAACATACTGTATAAACTAATGACATAAATGTATATTAGTGCAATAGAGTAGATAGGTTATAGGTCAGCCTGGTTATAGACTTCCCTGCTGTGTTTCAGGAGATGTTCTATATGTTGTTCTCTTAATCAGTTGCGTGCCCCTGCAGGAAGAGAAGCTGTTGTATAAACTCTCATTTGCACATCATTTGTTTTCCTATCACCTCTCTCATTGCTACTTAATGCTTCATCACACCTTGTTTTGAGACACATAAGAACTGATACTACTCGTCATTTTATTGTGGCTGGATACAATGCAGCAGTGGAGCACCCCCCCGCTCGTTTCTCATGTCCCAGTGTTCTCCTCTAGGAGCTGAAATGCTTATCTGTTCATCTGTGTTTCATGTTTTGTGTGTAGAGGTGATGAAGCACTGGCAGCGCTCCATAAAACGTGTGGGGGAGAATTACACTCATCGCACTATATTGCTTTTTGGGACTCGGGGCAGTCGACATGAGTTTTTAACAGCTTTAATACCTTCACTTATATCAACATTAACCTTTATTTCCTGTCAGTGCAGTACATCAATGTTTATTGTTGTTGATCTACAGGAAACAGGGGAGCGTTTGTTTTGGACAGATCTATCATTAACACTGAAGGCAGCACAGCAATAAGTCAACACAGAGAGAGGGATATACGAGAAAATGAAATGTCTGAGAGAGAGAGAATTAGAGATGAATATCAGCTCCCATGTCTCCTGAGACCACATGGGAGACCACATCGCTCATTTCAAATTAAATCAAGCTTTATTAATCCCACAAGGGGGAGTTTGACTGGCTGACAAGCTGCTAATAGGCAGCGTTCACTGATCTCTGCAATAATGTCCTGTTGAGGTGATTCAACCGTGCTGCTAAATGGATGATGACGAAAACGGGCACTTCTTTATCTGTAGCAGCGTATATTTGTCGTCTATGTTTATAGTCGAGCTTCAAAGAATTGACGACCAGAAAAACAATTGCCAGTCATTTGTTCATGCTAAAATGTCACACACATGTTATTTTTAAACCAAAAATGTTCTGCTTTTCGTGGTATAATTTCATACTAAACTGTATTTTTGGGTAATAAACTGACAGACGTATACATTTAAATACATAACCTTGGAAAGGAGGAACTGAGGCAGACATTTACTTCTGTTTTCTGACTATTTATAGACCAAACGTAAGAGTTAGTTGCAGCCCCATAGATTCAAGGCTTTATTGTCTAGCGGAGACTAGTTCATATTGTATTCAGCTCACACTCTGATGTGTTCACTCTGCCAGGTTATTCAGTATGTGTTGTTTACATGTTGTGCTTGCTCTGTGTGAGAGAGACAGGATAAGCGAGTATATTTGATGTTTACGCTGTCAATGGATTCCCCTTTGTCTTCCTGTGTGTCTGTATATGAGCACACTTGTGTATACATCTGCTAGTGTGAATATGGGTCAGTGTGGTTCAAGGAAAAGCTGTCTGCTGCTGTGCATGGCTGAGTTTGATCCGATGACAGACAGGAAGTGTGTCTGCAGACCGAGTCTAATTAAGTCTGCTGAGTTACTGTCAATCCTAAAGCAAACCACTCTCCCCTGTCATTTATCGTGTGTGTGTGTGTGTGTGTGTGTGTGTGTGTGTGTGTGTGTGTGTGTGTGTGTGTGTGTGTGTGTGTGTGTGTGTGTGTGTGTGTGTGTGTGTGTCAGTCTGAGAGTAGACGTGTAAAGGACAAGTAGACCATGACTGTCAGCAAACACACATCCAGGCAGCACGGTTGGATAGTTATGAGCTGCAACATGCATTCAAAGGTCAAGACTGGAGAATTAATATAGTGTTTCTGTTGTTGAAAAACGCCATAACAAGATTAAAAGAAAATGTTTATTTTGTGCATCTCTCAATACCTTCGGCTTATTTTACCCAGTGTGTTGCCTAAAACCATTCATACTTAACCAAATAACTAAATATGTAACTATCTATAGTAGTTTTTTATACAAATAGGGTATTAAACCGGGACTTTCTTTCCGCCACAAATACTCTGGTGGTTTCTGAGGATTCACAGAATGGTACTTGATGTTTGTTAGATGGACTCAAAAATAAACTAGTGAACATGTCCAATGTGATTAAGGCTCAAATGACCCAGTTAAAAAATGTTGCTCATGAATACGTTTTGGAATTAATTAATTAATTGGACAGTCCTATATGCCACTGAGGAATAACATTTTTAATGGTTTTGGCTATGGCTGCACAGTTTTACATTTGGATCTTTTAGTGGGATTTGTTGACTATAAGTCAAATATAAATCCTTGTCAGGCTTATTAGGAAGGTAGCCAGTTTCCGAGCTGCACAGCATTTTTAACCCCCTTAACCTTCAATATATTATAGCTCTTTGTTTTATGGTATAACCTGCTACCAGCATGTTATAAAAACAGTCGTATCCGCACAATCATTTCCATTCCTCCAGATGGTTGAATTACTTTGTTTCCCAGTGCTCCTCCTGGTTTTGGCAGGTCAACCAGGACAAACACAGCATTGATTTATTAATTCCATTAGCAGTGCCTATCCCTTGTGGTTTTTATAAATGATGTATTCATTGTCATTTTTGCTTAGGCCAGCATTCCCCAACTCACTCGGGAAGGGCAGCCAATCAGGCGAAGCAGCCGTTTAGGTCATTAGCTAATTAAAGTAGCATTAACAATCGCATAGCCTCAGGCGGGGAGATCAGTGTCCAGACTCAACCATCATCCGACTGCTTCCACAGCAGTACTTATGTCGGCAGTCGGTGTCAATAATGACATTTTAATTAGCTTTTTATTGAGTCCTATGGCTGAGCAGAATGGGTGGTAGCTACATAATGTGATGAATATGAAAAAGATGTCCCGACAGCATCTAATAAACCTTTTTTCTGCTTAGGTAGGATATCTTTGCTTTATGCTGAATAAAAGAAATCTCTACTTGTTCCAAATTCAAGGGCATATATTTGGAAAAACTACTCAACCACAAACAGTGAAATTAAAAAACTCAATCAATTTTTTTGTAGGCAGCTTAAGTCAGAAAACTTGGGTCAAGCAATTCAGATTTGGCTCCCTTTTTGTCAAATGCATAATTGGAAAATAATGTTCTCTATCTCAGTATTTTCACCCACGGCTTGAGAACTACCTTTGTGAAAGTGCTCCATGTTTTACTTGCAAGTCACTCTTAAATCAACAAAACAATGGGCCTTTTTCAGGGGGCTTAAAGAAACAGCCACTAAAAAGGACCACTTTAGACAAAGAGGAGAATGCATGTAACATTAAAGCATGTAAACATGTCCCGGCACAAACCCAAAATAGAAGTACAAACTTAAAAACGTGTTTGCCGTATCTCATCGATAACAGAAAACCCTGAATACATGAGGCTGAACACATGTAGGAGTTGGTGTCTGCCTCATTATTCATGCCGAAGCGTCTCAGGGACATGAAGATTAATGTCCCTGCCACAGGAGGGTGTCCGACATCCCCCACGTCTTTCCCCTTCTCTTGTTCTCAACACACTCCACACACGTGCTTTAATGTGTGCGAGTGAGGGTTTTCACAGGGGATACAAAGGCAGGGAGTAATATAAAGGAAGTGCAGGCTGTCAGCAGAAAGAACAGAGACTCTCCTGGTGAAAAGTGATGTATATTGGACTCAGGGTTCAGGATGCTCTCTGCTGTGTAAATGAAAGTCTGAGTCTTTGTCCTCTCTCTCTCGTCGCAGGGCTCCTTCCCAGGGAACCTCCAGCTGGTTCTGGTTCTGAGGCCCACCGCCCTCCTGCAGCGAACACTCTCAGACATCCTCTTCAAGTTCAACAAGGATGAGTTCAAGATGAAGGTGCCGGTGCGTACACTCACTCTCACCTCCAGTGTAATATAGAAAGGAGACTCGTAAGAAGTGAATAGTGTACATTGCCGGTCATATGATTATTATAAAGTGGAGCTTAACCAAGTCCTTTTTTAATTCACATTAAAAACTCATTAGGATTGACCAATTGATATATGTAATAATTTTCTGGTTCAGGTGATCATGCTGAGCTCCATCACTGATCTGCACGCCTACATCGACCGCTCTCAGTTGACCCTGGAGCTCGGAGGAACGCAGCACTACTGCCATGAGAAGTGGATATCTCACCGCACTGTATGTACACTGGTCAACATCACTGTGTAGCACAATACAATGAGAGGGATAAATGATAGAAACATGGTAAAGTTAATAACAAAATGGTTTAATTTGAGATGTTCTAGCTACATTAGGCTGACTGTGTTTTTTGCATTTATGTCAACAGTCTTTTCTTTATTATTATATAGACAAAGGTTACATCCTCAAAACATGGTTATGTAACCCTCTATTTAAAATGTGAAAATAAATCAAGAAGAAGTGCAACGGCATTCAAACTAAAAGCATTATTTATCATCCTCATCTGAATCTAAAAACTGAACTCACTGTACAAATGACATTTTCTTGATTCCCATAAAGATGCTGATAATGCTGTTTGTGTCTTGCTTGCATCAGGCTATAGAAGGCTTTGCGTTGATGGTAAAGAGAACAGCTCAGATCCTGCAGTCGTTTGGGACCGAGCTGGCTGAAACTGAACTCCCCAATGAAATCCAGGCCACAACCGTCCTGCTGAGCACACACACCAACAAGAAAGACAAAATGAAGGTAACACTGTTAATACACACATACATTATTCACAATATATTCGGCATGTATGAGAGTTATGTATTTGGAGAACATCTCCGAATCTGTCTGTGTGTGTGTGTCTGCAGGGGGATCTGCTGGTGGCTCTGGGTCAGGGTCGCAGGCTGCTGGAGAGCATCAATGAGCCGGTGGCGCGAGACCCCGACCACAACATGAACCAGGACGAACTGGAGAACCTGGCTACAGTGCAACGGTGAGAACCACAAGATATACATGGCGCTGCAGGATGACTACTAAACAACTATGCTACTATACATTGCAAAAACCACCTTATGTTGCAATATATTTCTCTGAGCTGAGCCTGGCATAAAAACCTCTCACTTTGTCTCCTGGCCTCAGTGTTTAACAGTGTCTTTCGTCATATTTACTGTTCTAGTACAGCACAAATGTTCCTAAATTGCTTTCGCACTGAATCACCCATGCAACAAAGAGTACACCCAGAAGACTTTTTTGTTGGTTTGTTGTTTTGAAAGCATGTGATTTGCTTACTGCTGTCTCAGCTCTGCCATCCTTAGATCTATAAAAGTAGTTGGAAAGGCAGTTTGCTTTGAGGTTCAGTATTTTAAGCAACACTGAAGGCAACGACTGACATGTCAACGTGCATAAGCTTTACATAACATTCCTAAAAACTGAAAATATATCCAAATACCTCACTCACTATTCCCATTGCATTTCTCCTCTATTAATTTCTCTCTTTACTTTTTGTGTTACATTTAACTCCATTTTTTTTATTAACACTCAATCTTTTGCTGTCTCCTTCTCTCTCAGACTGTTTTCTCAGCTGGACGAGACAGAAAGGGCTTTCGATGAGTTCTGGGTGAGGCATCAAACCAAACTGGAGCAGTGTCTCCAACTGCGCCACTTTGAGCACAACTACAGAGAGGTGAGCCGGTTAGCTCAGGTTAAATCGTCCGTGAAAGACCTGAACAGAGTCCACATGATCCTGTTTACACCTGACTGTGGTTCTGCTGCTGCTTCAGGTCAGGGCTCTGCTGGATCAGGTGTCTGAGAAACTCTCAACCTTCTCTGAGGTGGGGATCAGCCCGGCCCACGCTGAACACATCTTCTGTGAACTCACCACTTATGAGGAGAGAGTCTGTGTAAGTGACACCCCTCACAATCAAAGCTTTGTCTGACCATGCCATGAATAGATGAGTGATATATTCTATAAGGTGGGTTTGTTGTTGTTGAGCCAGTCAGTGTTACAAAATAGTTTGTTAATCTCGTAATCGTAAAATCCTTACAAAAATTAAAGTATACAGCTGCGTTATTGAAAAAGGTCTTACTGAGCGTCATTTCACGAACACAAAGGAAGCATTTAAGTTAAATTCAAAGTCAACTTTATTTTCAAATCTGCAATATGTACAGAATATTTAGAGGGTTGAAAAGCTGTTTTCACAGTGTAGACATACATAAATTAAAAACTAAGAGGGTTTTAAAATACAGGATAGAAACACATCTAACAAATATAAGATGCGATTATGTACTCCTACATGGTATCTTCCAAATCTGTTAAATCCTCTACATTTACTTTGAAAACATTTTAAAATCTCTTCTATCTAATATGGACCCAGATCCACTTCAAAATGCACATTTCAGTCACTTTCATTGGCTGAATATGGCCATGATTTTGTCGTGGTAATTAAATACTGCCCAAGAATATTATTATTATGGCTTTGCTATCAAATCATGTTGTTCTACCCTGTCATCCAGGGGAAAGGGCCGTCATTTTTTTTGTTCAGTTTGACTTGATGCATGTTTGGTTGACATTAAAAATCGATTCAACATTTTTGGCAGTATATGTTATATGATATGGCTATAAAAAAAAAAGCATCACAACCAGTGCTGAGCAACTGTATGTCTAAAAATAGACTCATCCAGATATGAAGGATTTAGGGAAAATGAATAATAAAGTATGTTTATGACTCCACTCTGGTCCACAGGACGGGTTGAACAGAGCCTCGTCGTTGGCCGGTGAGGGAGATGAGCTGATCCAGAACTCACACTACGCCGAGGACTCCATTCAGCCCAAATGCAGCGAGCTCAGAGCGATCAGTGAGAATGTGAGCAGCAGCCTGAGGGACAGGAAGGAGCACCTCGTGAAAGCCATGGAGCTGCACCGCAGTTTGGAGAGAGTAAGAAAAACACACATGGTTTAGTTTCTTTGTTTGTTGTTGTTGTTGTTGCTTTGACTGACTATTTTTCTTCTGCTGTCCTCCTCAGGCGTCTAAATGGGTCGATGATGGTATTTACATGCTGGCGTCTCAGCCTGTGGACAAGTGTCAATCACACGAGGGGGCGGAGTTAGCCCTGAAGGAGCTGGAGCGTTACCTTGACGATGCAGGCAAGAACCAACTGACGGAACTCGGTAACATCTGGACCGAGTTCGAGGCGGTGCTGAACCCGCAGTTTAAAGTAAGACGACCGAAAAAAACATCTTTAATCAACATCCCTCTGTCACTGTCAAATGGATTGTGAATATTTGGGTCAACTTTTGAAAATAGATTAAAAATGTCCAGATTATTATTGTTGTTATTGTTCTAGTTATAATTATAAACCGGTATATAAATCAGTGTGGAATGATTTTTGCCAGAGTTTATCAAAATGTCTATTTATCATTCAAAAAGCTGTTTTATTATTTACTACACGGACAAGGATGTTATTTTTTGTAAAGTAATTTTCCCTTTTTGTTTTTAATTATCTGATTAGATGACATATTGAGAAAGTTTAAACAATGGTATTATTTGTCCTGGAAAACAAAATGTAACCAAGATGATTTATTAAATACAATAAAACTATCTTGAATCCAAGCCTATTGCATACAGTGTCACTGATATCAATTGTTGTATAGTATGTCTCAAAAATAATAAGAAAAAGTAGACCCAAAACATTAATGTTCATTCAAAAAATGTTCTATTAGAACAAAAACTTCAATGTGTAGCACATGTCCTCATTGACTCTCCTCTCATAACTTTCTGTGCATCAGGACCAAGTGGAGAAGATTTTCCAGAAGCAGACGTCCATGCAGGAGATGTTTGACAAGAGGAGGGTCAGCCTGAAGAAGCTCGCAGCCAAACAGACCCGGCCGGTGCAGCCGGTGGCCCCCAGACCCGAAGCCTTCATCAAATCCCCTCTCAGCTCCCCCGGTCAGTCTCCAACATGCTGACAGTCATCAAGATATGTCATGGCTTAATTAAGGCTATACTAGTCATATTTAGATATTTTAATATTCATTTAAAAAGTATTTAAATACTAACTGTAATATAATACATTTTATTTACACGTTTTTAATATCTTGTTTATTTTTTTTTCATAACAATTTTGGCAAAACCTCAAGGTGTGATTTCAACATTATTTATGTAAAGAAGTCATAGACAGGACATAAGCAGTAAATAACCAAAAACAACTCTATGTTCTCTGGTACAAATGCTTATTTTGATCATATTGTACTTTCAGGTAACATCCCATAGCACAAAAAAAATATGCAATCATTTCTTTATTTGACTATACCTTTGACTTGTTCTAAATCTAGTGTGAATACAATTAAAATACTTGAGATTTAACCAAAATGTCTACCATACAGTATGTGTCAATTAAAAATGTAAAAAAGCCTATATATATATATATATATACTACCAATCATGTTATGCCTTAAAGGGGACCTATCATGCTTTTGTACTTCTTTTATACATGAATATGTGTCCCCGGTGTGTCAGGGAACTCACCAAGTGTCAGAAAACACAACCCTCTCTCTTTTCCTCCGTACCCAAATCTCTAAAAACGGGGCTGCAACGGAGCTGATTATTATTTTAAGAGTTCTCGTTCGACACAGTGTCTCACGTCAAAAGTTTCGTGTAGGTGTTTTTTGTCCAGACAACCTTCCCCCTTTACACCGTCCTTTTGCGACGTGTTGGTTTCTCTACGTGCGTCGGAATTTGTTCGTAACACTTCTTCTCAGCGGAAGGTCTTAAACCCCCTCGAAGTTTCTGTCCACCTGACTTACGACCTCAGCGTTCCATAGTTGTTGCAGTGACAAGTGTCTGCACAGGCCCTTTACCCGATTTATCGGCATAAGGGTACCAGGGTTCGGTGAAGACTTGAGTTCTGGTGCCTTTCCTCCGGCAGACTGAACCCGATATCTTTTATCTTCCGTGACCTAGTCAACGTGTCACCAAGGTTTTTCAGGAGAAAAGTCTGTTATCGCCTCTCAAAACATAAGAGTAAACCCTTCAGTTCCGCGGTCATCAGCCCTCTCCCTCCGCTTCCATCAATTATAAATAGGATACAACGAACATTTAAGAGTACACAACATATAAGGTGTCAGTCGCTAACCCAACCACCGCGGATACAGTCAGACGAGCACACACCAGATGAACACAAAAATAAGATATACAAGTCTCATTTACGTCGACACATGGTCTCTAAATCTCTGATTGTCGAAGGCAGACGACTTTTCGAGATACCCTCTACTCCTTAAGTAAAAAGGTCCTAGACCGTGGCGGGGTGTCACGGTTTTGGTGGGTCAGTGACCCACATGACTGGTACCGTAATGACAGACTAACATTCCGGACGTTTAAGGGGACTGGACTTGGGGTATCTCTTATCCATCCCATAACACTTCTTCTTCAGACTTTCTGTGGTCTGAAGTTGTTACGATTACTCATTTCCGGCGATAACTTCGTAGGACCCGTAGGATTGTGGGTCGTTACGTCTGCCGGACTAACGGAGGTACGGTGCGGCAGTAACTACGTCATTAGGCAGACGTTTTCCTAGGGTTGGTACCATGACGCTCACGTAATTACCCTGTAAAAGTTTACAAACTAACACAAAACGACACATATTTAGGAAAAAAAAAATGAACCAGTCTCCTTGATAGATTAAAAAAACTCTATCCTAAAAACTCAAAAAGAATTACATACGGTATTAGTCGTTATAATTTTATTTATTTTCCGTAACGTTATAAAGTCAACTAAACATTACTTAGGCTCTTACCATACTGTAAAAACAAAAAATTAACGTAATGTCTTTTGATTTCTTGAAATAGTGTTATAAGATCAATTAAAAGGACTCTGTCAGGACATATGAGATATATGGACATTAAAAGCCTGATATTTGCGGAAAAAAGGATAAAAAGCTGCGTCACGCCAAATATGTTGCCACGCCGTTTAGATGAGACCTAAAAATGTGATTGGCCGGTTGTGGAATTGAGTAGTACCGAAGATACAGCCTAGGCGGCCTGGGGGTGGAAATTCGCGCCCCAAGGTCGTCCTTTTCGACCTCCGGCGCTTTTTTCTCACTCATGTCCATCGCGACGTTTCATTTTCACCTTTGCTCTCACCCATACGGCGACGAACACCGAATATAACGTTTCTTTTTCCCACGCCGAATATCAGGCTTTTAATGCCATATATATAATTATTTTTTAATAACCACAATATCACGAAACAAAAAAAATTGTGGAACTTAAAGTACCCCCTGGCGCCCCGAGGCAACCGACCCCGCGTCGCGGGGAGAGTTCTTTACCATCCCCTTTGTGACATACTAGCATAAGACGTTTACATATAATATAATGGATAAAATTAAACTAAATGAACGTCGATAATAGACAAAAATAACACAACGTGACGACCTCCTCGGACAACTGGATGCCTACAGTTAGACAGTATTGATGTAGACATCGAACACATGTAGGAACTTAGTAATTACTGTCGCGTCTACCGCGAGGACAGTGGAGACCACCTTCACCATCTAAAGACCGGCACACGGTTTGTCTTGTAGGAAGAACAAAGACGTTTCCTCGCCCCTACTCCCCTCGGTACCGCACGTAATAGGGTAGAGACTCCGTATAGGACTTTGTGTGTTTAGTCTCGAGATATGGGTCGTTTTTTGTCTTCTTCTTTGTAAAAACCTCTCTTATTATTAATTATTATTATACAAAATAAAGCATATCGTGGACAATTGGAAAGTGTCTTTAAGTGTTTCACGAGGGGTTCTTTCTTGTGTTTCAAGTTTAAATTCTGGTGTCTTTGTACTTATGTTATTGTTGTATTTGTTATTTGTCATAGTATATTTACTTGTGTGACATTCCTGTGTCTCGTCGAGGAGGTGCATCCGAGAAGATGCAAAGGTCGTCGAGCAGTATTGCACGGACGTCTGTACTCCTTCCCTTATCCATCTTTCCTTTCTCTTTCCCTAGTTTGCTTCCTAAACTGAGTATTTCCTTACCGACGTCGCCAGAACATCTATTTACTCTATTGGGCGGTGTGTCAGGTAGACGACACAATAAGCTAATGTCTTACTGTTCGCGCCGAGGGGAGTGGAGGACTCGTGGGCGGTCCAACAGGACGAGGGAGGCTGTCTCTCCGTACAGACTTACAATGGCAGAGGCAAGACGTCACGCAGCAAAAGGACCCTCTTTTTTTGTAGCCCAATGGCACCATTCTCTGTCTGGTTATGTTGCAATCTCTGTCTGTCGCACATCTGCCCTGTTATGGTGTGGAGTGAAAGAGTGTCTACAAGAGTCTCAGATACAAGACTTGTGAAAAAGAGGACGACTCGAGACACACGACTCCTTCCTCCTGGTCCTTTCAAGTACAAACCTTTGTTTAATACAACTTGGGACCATGTCTCCTTCATATAAATAATGTTGTTCAACCCAACAGTAAGTTGTATTATAAATTTCACCTGGATAGTACGTTTATATAACTGTTTATAAACTTGTTTATATAACATTCCGTTATGGATATATGTTTGTACAGACACTGCAAAAAAAAAGTTGTTATGGTTTGTGTAGTACGTAAAATCGGTACGGAGAGTAAAACGAGATAAACCGAGATAAGGTCGGGACAAAGACGTTCCCGACTAAGAAACCTCTTCAGAAAGAAGCGACGAAAACACCGTCTGATGTCGCGGTGAATGTCCGGACCGTATATATTGAATGTCGCAGAGCTCACGAAAGCTCGCCGGTTGGGGGGTAAGAGGGCGACTATCCACCCTCTCAACGGGTATATCCGCCTCGTGGGGAAAAAGACTGCAGT
>NW_011358673.1:34417-40194 GCF_000735185.1 Notothenia coriiceps | reverse complement strand
TCAGGGGTTCCCAATCTTTTTTCCCAAGAGCCCCCCCAAATGAGTCCTGTTGGAAGTTGTGCCCCCACACACACACACAAAGGAGGGGGGGAGGGGGGGCAACAGCGGTAATTAAAGTTTAAAAGTCTCAAAAATGCTACAACTACTGTCACAAACTGTTAAGTATTTTGTTAAAGGAGGATGAAAGCGTAATTAAGGAGCACTGTTGGAGTGACTTTGATGGTTATTGGACTCAGGATTCATTCATTTGGATTCCCGCTGTATGAAGAAATTAAAGGACGGCGCAGAAGTGGAAACAATTCACAAAGGGATTAAACAGTTTAAAACACANTCCTCCAGATCAGGGGTTCCCAACCTTTTTTCCCAAGAGCCCCCCCAAATGACTCCTTTTGGAAGTTGTCGAATTTTGCCGATGCAGTTTATGTGGATTCAAAAGTCGTAAAAATATCTACAAAATGGAGGAGACCGATCTGATCGGAGCAACTGTGACAAATAATCCAACTGAAACCGGCATGGACAATGACTATGTTTTAAAAAATGCGCTTATCCAGACAAGCCTGGTTTGGACACTTTACGGGCAGAAGAAACATTTCTATAGAAAGAATTATACATTTCTGTCTTTTTATGCATTTAATAGCTACTAACTTGAATTTTTATTAAAAACGAATTAATCAATTATTTTTAATATTTTATTGTAATGTAGAGACAAGGCTTTTAGTGACAATCATGTATTGAGTTACAATTATACTGTATGTAAAAAAAAAAGTCTAAATATGATATTTGGCCTCAAATCATCTGAGGCCTGGCGCCCCCCAGGTTGGGAACCACTGCTCCAGATGGACACCGGCCTATAACACAAAACTAGACAGAAAACCAATTTTTACAGTAAAAAGGGAAGGAGAAACATTCATTTAAAAAACAACAACAATTGTTTAATGCAACTGAAATGCATAACAAATACAACATGAACTGTTCAAGTTTAGTACAAATAATATAAAAACATGCTAAATCAACAATACAAAGGCAATTCATAAAAAACAATACACAGTGCCCTTGGTGTTTAGTGGTAAAGTGCCAGTAAACACACATAAAGTGCATCACTGCAGGTCGCACTGGTTCACATCACAGAACAGAGACTGGACAGAAAACAGATGCATTAAATGGAACAGAGATTGAGTTGTTTTAAAAATCTAACGATGGCCTCTTTACAGTATTTCAGTACAAAGCAGTTGGCTCTGTCTTACAGCACCTTTCTTTTCTCAGGGGAACAAGAGTGAGCTGGGGAAGCTGCTGATGCAGGGCTCATTCAGCGTGTGGACGGAGCACAAGAAAGGTCACGCCAAGGTCAAGGATCTGGCCCGTTTCAAGCCCATGCAGAGGCACCTCTTCCTCCACCAGAAGACGCTGCTCTTCTGCAAGAGGAGGGAGGAGAACGGGGAGGGCTACGAGAAGGCCCCCTCATACAGCTTCAAACAGTCCCTCAATGTGAGCACCTGTTCGGCTGTTGATGTGTTTGTCTCCTATACTGCCATTTACATTATATTTATATATTTATAACAATCATTTGTATTGATTGGTTGATATCTTTGATTACAGATGAGTGCGGTCGGCATTACTGAGAATGCAAAGGGAGACAACAAGAAGTTTGAAATCTGGTGCAACTCCAGAGAAGAGGTGTATATTGTTCAGGTACGGTGACGTGTAAAGGTTAACCGTGTTGATATGCTATGTTTTATTTGAATTGTAAACAAAACCCATGAAGTAGTAGAACTGGAGCCCAAGCCTGATAAAGCCTCTCTGCTATAGAGCTTATTCAATCCCTCATCTACATCCTGGTGCTGCAAATTCTCACTTGCTCTTAATAATGTGATGCTAATATTGAAGCCAAACGTACTGTTGTTTTAAAAATAATTTCTAAAACAACAGAACGTTTTCAGTGCCTCGCTGTTTAGGAAATTGCTTAGCCTTAGGAAGGAGGAAACATTTCTGTGTTTTATTTTATGGAATTTGTTGAGAATTATACATTTAAAATGACAGGATTTATCTTTAACCCTTATGTTGTGTTCGGGTCTCCCGTGACCCGTTTCAAGTTAAAATTATATAATAACTACGCTCTAGTTTTTTGTATCGGAACAAGGCTTCATGATATCCTCCAGCTTTATAAACACTACAAAACTGATTTTGACAATTTTAGCCCAGTTGAAGGTCTCTAAAAAAACAAAGTGTATCATTTGGTGTTGGGGTCTGGGGAGACCCAGCAGCATTGTTGTGGGTCACTCGGGGTCCAATTTGGCCCAATCAAGATTCATCTTTGACTTTAGACACCCCACCCCCACCCCCTTCATCAACTGTAACAATAATTTAAAACTTTTCTTGGTGAGATTGTATTCTAATATTAGTCTATTGTAGTCAGATAACGTAATGATCCACTGTCTTCACATATAGGAAATACAATGAGGGAATTGAATCACATGTTTTAATTAAATATGTGGTGTAATGTTTTTTGGATTGTAACAGGATTGTACGGTTATGAATGCATAATAAGTTAGTTATGATGTAGTTAAAACAATATTGGATGATAGTCAGAATGTTTTGGACTGAGATAAATCATGGGTCAAAATTGACCCGCGAACACCATGAACGGTAACAGCTTTTGAACACAACACAAGGGTTAATGTAAAATGTTCTGTCTTTGACCAATACACATGCAAATGGATACCTTCCTCCAGAATGCACCAAACCTTTCTATATAGGTTTTATTTAAATAATTTACCGTCCTGTTTCAGGCTCCGACGGCAGAAGTAAAAACCACCTGGGTGAATGAGATCAGGAANGCTTAAACCTCCTGACAGCCTTGATGTTTTAGGGATCAGTAGTCTTGTAATAATATATGAACTATCTTCCCCTCCGCACACCGCCGTCACCTGATCAAACAACCACAGCCTAGCCCCCAAGTGTCCAAGTTTGGGGTGGACGTCAAGTCGTCAACAGCAACACAGGGAACCGTTCTGTGAAGTGGTGTTGACGAGGCACACGCTAAACGGGTGCATAACTAATAGAATCCGCGACAACCTATTTTGGATAGCAGTCGGGAGTCGAAAAGGAAGGACCTATTTTTGTAGATTGTACAGGTATCATCTAACTTAAATAATCCGATATAGTATCTGATCATATATATTACCTGCGATCCCAGGCACTGCAGTGTGTATCCCAAGACGTCTCAACGCTCTTCGGAATGCTCCGCCTCAGCCGGTGATTGCCGAGCTGTCACCTTCAGTCTCAAGTGAGGCGGATGAGGTCGGACGAGGTTTATTCCCGTTTCTCCGTCTCGCTCCGCCCTGGACGACGTGGTCTCGACTTCAAGGTCTGATCGACTTCGATGGTTCGCATTGCGCCTGTACTTTGATGAGTCGTTTTGATATTTATTATTTATTAATTTTTTTTCAATAACTCAAAAATCGTATTAGTGAAGTTACGCGGGTAGCATCTCGAGACATTGGTGGAAAAAAGTTATCACGAAACAAATCTGAGGTTACATAATGTGGCGTTACCATGGCAACGCATCCCTCGCCATAAAACACGATGTCACTGTAACTCCAATGGACACGGTCCGATCGTTCCCCAAACTTCACTTATATATCACCTCTCCATGCCTCAACAGCTCTAGGCCAAATCTCAGGTTTCACCATATGCCGTTTCCATGGAAACGCATCCCTCGCCAAAAAACACGATGTTGTCTTACTGTAACTCTTAGGAAAATGGTCTAAACGGCACCAGACTTCAGATGATGGCTAACGGTCCGGCCCTCAACATGTCTATATGACAATTGTGAGATTCCCTAAAACACCATTGCCATGACAACACATTACTCACCATAACAAACGATATTGCTATAACTCCTATGAAAATGGTCAAAAAGTGCTCAAACTTCACATCTGTGCTAACAGTCCAGCCCTGAAGACATCTAAGAGTCAGTTTTGAGATTTCGTCAAATGCCGTTGCCATGTCAACATAATGCCCGCCATGAAACACGTTTTCTCATAATTCCATGCTCCGGACAGAAAATAAATTCACAGGTTTGGTAACGATGCAGCCCTCAAGACATCTAAGTATATTATGGAGTGTCATCAAATGCCGTTGCCATGGCGACAGATCACTCGCCATCAAACACAATGTTTATGTTACTGCTGTAACTCCTATAGGCATTGTCCGATCGGCCTGAAGAATCCCACGTTTGCCAAAGGCCGACTCCGGAAAACATCTGCTTGATGCGTCGACGTGAGGACAACAGCGGACAACAGCGGACAACAGCGGACAACAGCGGAGCGGCTTTAATTAACCGCAGCTTTAATTAATCTGTCTGATTTGTTACTCCAGTGAATTCATGGTATTTCAGGGGGGGGAAAACAGCTGTTTGCTCTTGTCCAGGTTTTGCTTCAAGTGATGTGCAGACATCCACTGAGAGATATCAGCTAGACAAGTAGAGATTTGGCAACCACCTCGGTTTAAGACAGCATTACGTTTCATCTGCGTGCGTGGCTGTGTTGCAAAGAAAGCAAATGACAGATCCAAGTGAATTGATTTAAAGAGAAAAAAGGAGAGGACCCATCACGGATCCCTGATCCAATGATGAGTGAAACAAGGTTCTGTCAGTAAATGTAACGGAAGTGATCTTTGGGGCCATAGATCTCGGCCTCCGTTATGTATTGTGTAGCGTCCTTATTGGCGAAGTATGTTGATTTGTTCCTTGGTTTTATTTTTGAAAAGTGTTCCCCCTCCCGTCTTGTCTGTTGCTGCTGATTGTGGTGACCTGGTGACCTGTGTTGTCTCCTCCCCCTTCACCTGTGTCTTGTTGGTTTGATTAGTCTGTGTGTATTTAGGGGCTGTTTTTCCTGTTAGTGTGTGTGTGAGGTCTTTGTTGCTGGTGACTGTGTTCACGGGAGACAGTCATATTGAGGCTGTGTATCCATAAGAAAAAAGGGTAATAAATGCCCACACCGGGTTATATTTGAACTCTCTGCCTCCTTGCTTGGTCGGGCCGCTCAATGGTCAGCTTCACAGTGACCCTCTTCTTCCGTATCGTCCACACGGTTCCGTTGCGTTGAAGCTTGCCGGTGGGCGTGTCTGGCGCGCGACCAACAACCACATTAATCTCTCGCCCCGGACACACAAGCACGCGGTTTGATTGGCTAGCGCTTGTACTGGCATATGATTTGATTGGCTGGCGCTTCCATCGACTCTTAATAAGTTGAATTTTTCTCAACTATCAGCGCGAGCAACGGAGGCAAAGCGAAGCAACGGAAGCACAATGCAGTTCAATTTAATCATATATCGAGCCCGATTCTCGATTTCAAATGTGTGCTCTAAAATGATATTTATAAATGACTATTATCATTATTATAAGCAAGACAATAAATGGCAAAGATATGTAGAAAATAAACGTATTTAAGATACGTTCATAACAAACGTAACGTGGGAGAAAATACGTTTCTAGAAGATATGTCAAAACTAAACATATTTAAGATGCGTTCATAACAAACGTAACGCGGGAGAAAATACTTTTCTAACTAAACGTAATTGAGAATGCCGTTTAGTTCTGTGGGAACGTAATTATTAGGAGACAGGATTGACTGACTACAAGAACGCGGCACATGCCTGAAACAGGGACGGTTCTCCCATCTCCCAGGGGGAAATTATAGGTTTCATGCACAATTAAAAAAAAAAAAAAATGTAAAGATTGGCATCAAAGGACACATAGATTGATAGATATGCAGTTG
>NW_011358673.1:32767-34387 GCF_000735185.1 Notothenia coriiceps | reverse complement strand
TAAAATAATGTAACTTTCAAAAATAAAATTCCCCTTTCCCTCAAACTTTGCGTGACCCGCCTGGCGCCCCCTGGCGGCCCCCCACTTTGAAAAAACACTGCCTTAGCTTACACAAACATGTCAAATCAATCCTCCTCAAGCACATTTTAAAGATCAGACAATTATTTTCTCCTAATAGTGTGGAAACTGTTAACCACGCCTTCATCACCAGTCGATTAGACTGCTGTTAATCATTGCTCTCTGGCAACATTAAGAAATCCCTCTCCTGTCTGTAGCCCATCGAAACTCTGCTGCAAGGGTCTTATCTCAAGCTCGGAAATACTGTATGACCACAGCACCCCCATCTTGCCTCCTTACTGGCTACCTATTGCTTTACCCAATTTATTTGTCCAAGTTTTTTTCAAGGTTATTGGTTCATTTATATTCGTTTAACAAATTAATTTAATTATATGCAGTAATGGACTACCACCCATGTACAAGGGCTTTGTTAAGCATTTCTTGGTTTGTAAGGGATTTTTTCCTTACTGAAGCGGATTATATCACAGAATGCAAATCCTTAGAAATATATGAACAGTCCTGAAATATTTCAATCAACCCCTTCTCAAGCACCCTGCTGCCCCAGTCTCCATCAGTTGATTACGGGCCTGGCTGTCTGTGTGTCCCGTGTGGGTCTCTATGCTGGAGCAATTACATCCAGCTCCCCCCACTCCCTTCTCTTGCTGCACAGTGAAGTATTTACTAAGGAATATTTCACCCAGGCCTGTGAGGCGTCCTACTCATCTTATTACACACTCTCAAATCAGCCCCGTGTTATCACCTGACACTGCCTGCTATTACAAAGCACACTAATTATTGGCCCCAATCAGCCGGCACAGGAGAGAGCTCTCCACAGACTCCTGAAGCTTTGCTATGAGCAGGTACACAATATTCTTACTCGTAGAGAAGGTGTGGTCTGTGATTCTTGGTACTATTAAGATGTCCATTTATGTAGTCTAACTGGCTGTGACATTCTGATTCAATTCATATCATTGATTGTATATTTCAAAAGAAGAAGAATAGGGGGTAGCAGCACCCTGGAGTGGTTTTGCTACTATCCAACTATGTAGTTTGTAAGAGAACTGAGAAGCATCTTTTGGCTTTTGCTTTTTTGCTTTCTTCTTCATACGCCTTGTTTTGGAACAACCACTCGATCGGCAAACATAATGATATCATATAGTCTGTTAATAAAAACAGTCTACCAACTAGGGTTGCAAAAGGGCGGAAAACTTCCGGTAAATTTCCGGAAAGTTTCCGGTAAATTTCCATGGGAAGTTAAGCTGGGCAATTTTGGAAATATTCCATATTTGAAATTAATTAATTAATTAAAGTTTTCGCACTCTTCGTGGAATATTCCGCAATGGGAGCGCAAGCTTAAGTTTCACACATGTTGCACGTGTTTGTACCATTTTCAGGCGATTGTAAATTGTTCTAGAGAAACGATTCGTGTGTTTTTTGGATAGTTTGTTAAGGGGTGGTCCGCGAAGTGTTTTTTTGGTAAGTGGCCTTAAGTATTGAAAAGTTTGGAGGAACACTGTTTAACTAGATGAATACATTTTGTATGTGATATTTGGCTGATGTTTT
>NW_011358673.1:16519-32722 GCF_000735185.1 Notothenia coriiceps | reverse complement strand
CTCACAGATCTCCTCCACCCTTACATTCCGTCCCGCACCCTTCGATCCTCAGGACTCCGGCCTTCTCTCCATTCCCCATTCCACGCCTCCGCACCTTCGGGGACCGTCCCTTCAGTCGCCTGCCCCACCCTCGCGGAACTCCGCCCCTGCCCCCCTGAAATCGCAACGCCCCTTCTCTCAACATTTCAAATCACCTTAAAACTCGCCTTCCAACAATAACTCACTTCCCCCCACTTACACTTCCATTTTCTGCCCCCTGTTTTTGCTGTATGCTTTTTTATGTTTTTATGCCTTGCTTGTATGTTTCTTTGGGTAAAGCGACCTTTTGAGGTTATGAAAGGCGCATATAATCAATTCAAGTTTTATTATTATTAAATCAAAGGGCATCCAACAACATTTTAAAACACAATTTAATAATGATTGGCCATTAAAACAGAACACAAAACCATACCTATCAAATTACGGCCTTTTATACCTTGGTGTTGTGTTCAAAAGCTGTTACGTTCATGGGGCTCGCGGGCTCAATTTTGACCCACGATTTATTCTCAGTCCAAAACACAAAAAAAAAATCCAGTATTGTTTTTAACTACATCATAACTAACTTATAATGCATTCATAACCGCCTAAACTCCTGTTGTTAATTTTATTTTTATGGCCCAAAACACATTACACCACATTGCGCACGCCCTGCCATGCTGTGTGTTTCAGGTTCAAGTGCTTAGTGTAACATATTATTTGAGGAAAGGTGGGAGTTCCCGGGTGGGGGGTAGGGGGGGCAGAGTTGGAGGGGGAGCCAGGTGCATGCTTGCAAAAACAATTATTGTTAAGCTGGATGGAAGGGGGGGTTTGGGGCTGGGTGGTCTAAGTCAAAGGGTGGTCTGATTGGGGGGCCAAAATGTTTGACCTTGAGTCACCACACACAATTCTGCCGGGTCTTCCCAGACCGCAACACCGAATTATACACTTTTTTTTTTAGCAGACTTAGACTGGGCAAATAATCAGTTTTGCTTAGTGTTCTATATAGCTGGTTTTGGGAGGATATCATGAGCCTTGTTTCCGGGATTAAAAAAAACTAGGAGCGCTAGTTATTATATAATTTAACTTGAAACGGCGGTCACGGGAGACCTTTCAAGGGCTTAATAAAATATATAATAATTACGGGCTCTAGTTTTTTTTAATCGGAACAAGGCCTTTTTCAATGATATCCTTCCACAACAGCTATATAAACACTACAAAACTGATTATTTATGCCAAGTCTGAAGCGTCTCTAAAAAAAAAAGTGTAATCGGTGTTCGGTCTGGGGGGATCCCAGCAGAATTTGTTGTGGGGTGACTCAAGGTCAAATTTTGGCCCAATCCAAGACCCCTTTGACTTTAGGACACCCCAGGCCCCACCCCCCTTCATCCACGTGTACAATAATTGGTTTGCAACATGCACCTGGGTTCTCCTCCCTCTGCCCCCCTCCCCCCCCACGTGCAACTCCACCTTTCATCAAATAATATGCTACACTAACACTTGAACCTGAACACCACATGCACCTGTGCGCAATGTTGGTGTAATGGTGTTTTGCGGGCCCATAAAATAAAATTACAACAGGAGTTTACGGTTATGGAACTGCATTATAAGTTGAGTTAGAATGTAGTTAAAACATACTGGATTTTTTTTTTGTGTTTTGGACTGGAGATAAATCCTGGGTCAAATTGACCTCACGCAACCCATGAACGGGTAAACAGCTTTTGGAACACAACACAAGGCTGTTAAAAGGCTTTAATTTAATTAGGTATGGTTTGTGTTCTGTTTTAATGGCAATATTACTTTAAATTGTGTTTTAAAATCTTTGGATGTCCTTGGATTTAATAATAATAATAACTTGAATTTATATAGCGTCCTTTCATAACCTCAAGGTCGCTTTTTTTTTACAAAGGAAACATACAAGGACAGCATAAAACATAAAAAACATACACATAAAAACAGGGGCAGAAATGAAGTGTAAGCTGGGGGGGGGGGGAGTGGTTATCTGTTGGAAGGCGAGTTTTAGGTTGATTTTTGAAGATGGTTGAGAGAAGGGGCTTCGGATTTCTGCAGGGAGGGGAGTTCCAAGTGGGGGGGCAGCGAACTGAAGGGACGGTCCCCGAAGGTGCGGAGGCCGTGAATGGGGAATGGAAGAGCAGGCCGGAGTCATGAGGGATCGAAGGTGCGGACGGGATGTAAGGGTGGAGGGGATCTGTGAGGTACTGAGGGAGAGGCATGGAGGGATTATGTAGGATGAGGAGGAGAGTTTGTAGGTGATGCCAGGACTTGACGGGAGCAGGTGGAGGTTGAATAGAGTGGGGTGATGTGCTGCCAGGGCCTGGTGCGTATTGAGAACCCTGCAGCTGAGTTACTGGATGTACTGGAGCCTGTTCAGGGTTTTGCTGGGGAATCCCGGACAGGAGTCCGTTACATAGTCCATGGGGGCCCGGGGGGGTTTTTTTTTTTCAGGTAATGAAACAATGTATCAGTTCTCAGCAACAGAGTCGGAAAGGTGATGGCCGGAGTCTTTAATATTTCGTGAGTGGAAGGGAGGCTGATTTTGAATCGGATTTGATGTTGTTTGGAATGAGGAGGGTTGAATTCCAAGACAAACACCAAGGTTGCAGACCTGAGGGGATGGGGAGATGATGGAACGTCAGATGATTGAGGAGCAGATCTCCAACCTTCCGAGCAGTGCCTTGGGGCACAAACCATGAGCTCAGTTTTATCACTGTTTAGTTTGAGTAGGTGGGGTCATCAGGTTTTAATTTTGTGTAGGCAGTATAAGTGACTGAGGGGGGAGATGGGCAGAAGGGTTTTGTGCTGATGTACCAGTGGGTGTCGTCGGCATAGGAGTGGAAACAGCAGACCATGGGCTGCGGATGATATCCACCAATCGGAAGGATGTATATTGTGAATAGGAAGGGGACGAGCACCGAGCCTGGGGACTCCCATTGGGTTTGACAGGAGGCACAGTGGGAGTGCAGGCCAGGTGTGTGACAAACTGTGTCCGGTTCCGAGAGGTATGAGTGAAGAAGGAGAGGGCGGAGTCAGTGCGCAAGGAGTTCAGGACAGGGGTGAGGATGATATTATGGGGAGATGGTGTCAGGCTGCGAGAGGTCAAGGAGAAATTAGTGTAGTGATGGAGCCTGAGTCAGCTGCGATGAGGAGGTCATTGGTGATTTTGATCAGAGCATTCTCGGTTGCGTGGTGGGTCCGGTAGGGCAGATTGAAAGGTTCATAGACTCATGGGTATGGGACATTGATGGTGGAGCTGGTTGCGGTCTGCTCTTCCAAGATTGCACTAAGGGAAGGGAAGTTGGAGATTGGCGGTAGTTTTTAGGTCAGTTGGGTCAAGTCCGGGTTTCTCATTAATGGGGGTGACTGAGGCGGAGTTTTGAAGGATGTCGGGTAGAAGCCAGTTAGCAGGGAGGAGTTAATGAGTCACGATGGTGGGCAGACAGTGTGTAATTTTTGCCTTTACTAGGACAGTTGGGCATGGGGTCCAGAGAGCAGCGTGGAGGGCTTGGCCTTAGAGATCAGCTTAGCCACCTGACAGGGACATCCCAGGGGCGAAAAAAGGGGGGGGGGCCAAGGAGAGGTGGCACATATGGAGGAGCGTGCAGTTGGAGCAGGCGGCGCTTGGAGTTACGAGAATGTGTGAGGAGCAGGGGGGGCAGGTGCGCTAAGCTGCAAGCGGCATGGAATTCACTTTTTGGCCTGGAAGAAATCCAGGAAGTCCGAGCAGAGGTCACCAAGTCCAGGAGGTTGTGGCGCAGCAATGGGGGGAGTCAACTATTTTATTGTGAAAAAGTTTTCTTGGTGATGTTGTGGTCGTTGGGATTATGGTTGAATCAGTTATTGAGCTTTTGGTCCCGGGTGAGCGCCTCACTTGTAGCCCTTACATGGTTTCACTTGTATGCCTCACGGTGGACAGTGAGACAGTTCCTCAAATGAGTCTCAGCCGGCGACAAGCAGCCCTTCATGGAGCGGAGGAGTTCGGCAGTGAACCATGGGGAGGGCAGGTGTAGGAGACAGGTACGTTTGAGAGGACCAGAGCATCCAAGCTGAAGGCTAGGCAGTTCTGTAACAGGTACCACGGTCATTCAAAAACAGGGTATTAGGGGGATAGGGGGCGAGATGGGATGCTACCATGGTGTGTAGGGCAGGTGCACTCACTGACTTGATGTTCCTGAAAGTGATGGTGCGTTTTGAGCGCTGCAACGGCAATAGGTAGAGAAAACAAGATGGCATGATGGTCGGCAACAGCGAGATCTAAAACCTGGAGATGGGTAGGTTCGGTGCCCACTGAGCACACTAAGTCCAAGGTGTGGCCCTTAGTGTGGGTGGGACCTTGGACATGCTGCGTGATGTTAAAGCACTCCAATAGTGACAGAAACTCAGCGGCAAAGGTGCAGGTGCTGGAGTCCACGTGGATGTTAAAATCACCTAGCAGTAGTGTGGATGGGGACATGGAGCAGATTGAGGTGAGAACCTCATACAACTCAGACATGAATGAGGTGGAAGGTTTGGGGGGGCGGTAAATGAGGTCGACCTGCTGCTTTGAGGGGGTAGCCACTGAGAAGGCAATGCACTCAAGTGAGATTGTATTCGTCACAAGCAGCTGTTTGACAGGGATATCTGCTCTGTGGATGACTGCCAGCCCACCACCACGACCAATGGAGCGGGGCTGTTGGAGATAAGCATAACCTGGGGGAGTGGCTAGGTTGAGTGTGAGGAAGTCCTGTTGGTTTTGCCATGTCTCAGTGAGGCAGAGAAAATCCAATTTCCTATCAATGATGATTTAATTAATAAGTGATGCTTTGTTGTTAAGGGAGCGGGTATTTAACAACATGAATGTGGGGGAGTTGTTATATGTTGCAATGGCTGGTAAAACAGTGATGCCATCAACACAGGCCAAGGGCTTCAGGTTAACACATGAAGCATGTTGACAGACTAGTATTTTATGTTAAAGGAGAACTCCTCAGATGTGTGTTTATAGGTCAAGAAGAGATGTAGTACTGCATCGAAATGTGTGGGATAGAAAAAAGAGGATAGCGTGGATTCTACCTTTTGTGTTCGAACAGTCCATCAGGAGTCTGACAATGTTATAGCACTGCAATGTTATATCAGGGAATTACTCTTTTTACCACTGATACAAGCTACAAACATAAACATAACAGTCCCATGACCGGTGAAAGCCCATTGGTTGACTTTGAGACTGTTCATGAAGTATAATAACATGATTAGAATAAACCATCTCGGTCAATCCAGATTTGGGTTGCAAAGGGGCGGAACATTTCCGGTACATTTCCATGGGAAGTTAAACTGGGGAATTTTGGAAATATTCCATATTTGAAATAAATTCATTTTTTTATTGGTTAAGTGGTCTTTGGTATGAACAAGTTTGAGAAACACTGTACTAGATGAATACATGTGTATGTGATATTTGCAATTTAAACATTAAATAAATATATTACCCCATAATATCATCAAAACTTACTTCACTTTGTGTAGTCCACAGGCTCAAATGTGTGGCTTCATTTGTCTTGTGTTTAGGGCTCAAAAGTGTGGTCCAGTATCTGTTTGTTTTAGTCAAGATTATGCTGAAATATACTTTCCCCAACTATATTTAAGTTCCCTATGAAGAGCCAACCTTCAATTTTCAAAATTCCCAGTTTATTCCAATTCCTCTTCTTTGTTTAGTTATAATGTCAAATTGGCTCTGTACTTGTAAGTGCAGTAACTCCCAAATAACTTCCCTTTAATACCACTTCTTCTCAAGGAAATAGTCATGTTGAAATCTGATCTTGGTAAAAGCCTACTTTAAATATTGATGATGATGAGAGGATGACATCCTGCTTCAATACAGCAGTAGGTCTGAGATTTCTCATCTGCCACATCATTATATATGCAGAGGTGTATGACAAGCAGGGGCTCGATGGGACTTGACACCAAAGACAATTTGGACTTGTTTTGCACATCTGCATGAGTGTTCTGGGAAACCAGCACAGAATGTTGCAACAGCGGCAGTGCAGTGCTTCCGTAGAAAACCACTACAAATAAGGTTTTCTAATCAAGAGTAAAACTGTCCGAAAAGTTTTTCTAAAATAATGTTTTCTTTTCTAATCAAACAATCATGAGCATTGAAAAATACTCATAATGTAATCAGAAATTCTAGACAGAGGTGGTCCACAGTAAGTGCACAGAGGATACACTAACAGAAGACCGTCCATCATCTGTCAGGCACATCAACATTTATCTGTCCACCCGTGACTCCCTGTCATACAAGGCAACTTCCATTGATCATTGTCATGGCAACGGCCTTTGGAACGAGACAGCCCAGCGGCCTGTCAGACCTTCCACTGTGTCCTGGCTTCTTTTGTTCCTCTCCTCAACCATAGGCAGATAAGATTATCGCTGACAACCTCAGGTCAGCCGCCAACCACAGACCAAAGCCACACGTAGATGGTGGCAAAAGGAAAAGAGATGTGACAAAACTCTCTGAGGATCTGGATTTTGAATCCGAGTGGGTGATGGCCATTTTTCCCCAAATAATCTAAAAGGGTTAAAAAGCCTTTGGAAAAAGCCCCGATCCCGAAGTCTGCAATTCTATGGAGACAACTAAAGAAAGATAGAACACAATAATGCCAAAAATCATTAATGATCTACAAAACCAATCTTGCCTGTATCATCACAGATTCTGAAACTCTTGAACAATTGATGATATGTCTAAAAGTGGATGGCAGAGGAAATGAAAAAAAGGACAGCAAGATTGAAGACTGATAGATCCAGATGAGGTAACATTATTTATTTAAAGATATAATTATTAATGGCTCCTTTATCAGCGTCTCCTTCCTGTGATGGCATCAATATTTAATGTTTCTCATTGGAATAATTTGGAAAATATAATGTATTTCAAATCCAGTGACACAAATTCTAAAAATTGAACACTGAAAAGGTTACAATGGTAATCCAGGAGGTTTTAGGAATACCTGAAATAGCTGTGTGTCAGTCGTTCTAGTTTAGTGACGATTACGTTCCTGGTTTGTCCCCCTTTCTTTTATTTTTGTTTGGCGTGTGTGTTGGAATCTACCCTTTGTCATACAGGTCAGAATCATTATCAGTAAGTGTTACGCTGGATGTGCTGCCTAAAAGGACCTGACGAAGTAAAGCATTCCCTTGAATACCAGCGACAATAAAGCAACATCTGTTCATCCGTACTTAGCCTCAAGCAGCAACAAACTCCCAATGCTTCCAGCCTCCTCTCCAGAACCAACCGCAGCCAGAGTCTTGACCGGCAACTCAAGGGGTCCACCAAATGCTAATCAAGACAGCTCCTTCACTTCCTTCCAGAGTATTCTCAAGATAGACGAAGGACATCCAACCAGCCAGAAGTGCTGCTTTAAAGTGAATTTGAAAGAGGGTCAATGGCTTGCCAAATACCGAATTGAAATGATGATCGTTATGGGTCAAAGCATGATGATGTTTAGAAGTCTCATTTAGCTTTTTTGTTAGCAACTACTGTTTTATGACACATAGAAGCTTGTGTTAACCACAGACCTTATTTCATACATCTAACCAAAATCACTTAAAGAAAAGTTGGGCTTCAAGATGAGTGGTAAAATGCTGACTTATTTCCAGGTTTTAGGACTAACTTCTCCTTCATTTTATACTCTCTAGTAACCGTTTTATGTTATGTACTTTTAAATGTTCTGTTGCAATAGCCATATGCGGTCTTCTGTCTCATTTCAAGTCAGAAACACCTGTACAAGAGAAGAATAAACAAGAAGTGAAAACTGCCTTGACAATCATCTACTGTATCTAAAATATGGCAGATTTTTCAAATGTTAAAAAATAAGTCTGAATATGAGATCAAATGACTTGTAAAGATGGATTGGAAATCACACTTGGATGAGCAGAACATCTGTCGGGGCATATCGCTGAGGACCCTGAGACCTCTGCCTGTGTGCTCCCTCTCTGTGGACTGCTGGGACGGGAGCATCTGCATAATGCATCCTGTGCTATTTGCCACGACTGGCTGTGGTTGTCGGGTGATGGGAAGGATGCCTGCCCAATTTAGACCAATGTATTCAGTCTGCTGTTATCCATGGCCTGTTTGGGGAGGCGTGACACAGCAAATCCTACCCTTGAAACCCCTCTCCATGAGTGACCGTTCCACTCCTGTGAATTTACCACTTTCACGCCTCTTGTTTCATTTCTCCTGCACCTGGGCCACTGCGAGGACAGGGCTGCTTGAAGGAACGCCAGGAGAAGACACCTATCATCCAGTAACAGTATAGCAAATCACACACACACACACGCACGCACGCACGCACGCACGCACGCACGCACGCACACACACACACACACACACACACACACACACACACACACACACACACACACACACACACACACACACACACCTGAAAATACTCAGGTAGGTACCTCAATAAGTACAATGCAATAAAAGTATTGTACAGTGCAATACACAATTGTACAATACAAAATGCAGTACATTTACTTCATTAGATCCCCCCATTGCTTTTCAGAATGAAACTTACATTCGAAGATATAGAGTAGAAACTTTGTACTGCACCTTTTAATCTATTATTATGTGAATTTGTACGATGATGGGTTTATAGCCGAATCACAGGCTCAGGTGTTTAGAGCGATTGCTAATAAGCCACGGTCCGAGTACCTTATTTGCTTTACATTTCCCAGCTGTTTGACAAATAAACAATTCTGATTTCTGATTCTGAGTGTGTCTCTGCTTCCCCCTAATGGACTGATCATGGACATTTTCTCTGTAGTGCCTTTTCAGCCTGCAGCTTTCTCAGCCAAATCAGAATCTCATCACTTGTAGTTTACAGGAATATTTAGGGCCTAAAGACAGCATGAGCCACAACATGTACTGTTTATATTCCAATGTGTGCATTGGTCTTTAATGCAACTGACTGTGATAAGCTGCACTAAACTTGGTTGACTGAATGCATCATGGCTTACAAACTGTATGGTATGCATATATATAGTGCTTTGCAACGCCTCAAAGCACTAACAACACAAGTAAGCATTCATGCATTCATCAGGGGCTGCCATACAAGGTGCCACATGCTCAGGGAGAATATCATCCACACACATTTACAAACACATTGCCATGCCATTGGGTTGATTTGGGGTAAGTATCAGCACATCGGCATTGTATGCACTATGCATGGGCTGGGAACCTAAAAATGACATTCCGATTGGAGAACAACCATCTTTCTCCTTTCTCTTTCGTCTCTCTGCCCAAAGTCACTTTCTGAATATCTCCTCCAGACCAACCATATATACAAGCAGGTACAGGAATCATGACGCTGACAAGGGTCAACTCTGGGAAGGCAGTCCAAACTGAGGCAGGATGTCAGGCAGGTGCAGGTTCCAGGAAACAGGACTGCAAGATAACAGAAAGGCTAGAAAGAAGGGACAATGCACATGGCAGCACTAACTATCGAGAAAGGAGTGTGTGTAAAAGCTGGTGAGATGGCTGATGAATGAAGTGACAAATCACTTAACTTAACTATTTTATGACTTTTTCATATTTTTCAATGTGGTACTATTACTTTATTCATTACTTTTTAATTTGTTTTTCTTTTACATACTCTACTTTGAGGTTTGTCATACTTGAATAACTCTACTAGATAGATAGAATGTTTTATATTTTGACACACTATAGTATGATTTTTAGACTTTAGTATGTTGTGTTTTGGAATATAGTATGACTTTTTTTTAATGTTTTTTGACGAACTCCACGATGACTTTTTTTAACTGGCAAAACTCTGCCTTTTTTATATTTCTGGATCTAAAAAGTTAATGTTTAAGATGAGGGGAAGAGCCATTTGGCATTGGCACAGGAGATTTGTCACATTTCACATATCATGGGCACAATCCACATACTCAGCTCGGCTGCTCATCCCACAAATGCTTGTTCCTCACAAACGTGGCTCCATTTGAAAGGTAAGAAAACAGGCTTTCCAACGGTATAAGATGTATTGCCAAAAAGCATTGTTACAACAAAGAAATAATCTACCAAACATTTTTACTTTTTGTGTTAAGTTTTATTTATACACTGCTCTTCCCCCAAAAAAGTCACTACCTGGATGTAACTAAGCCAATCTGCAAGAGCCTTCCATTGGATAATTACTGCAGTGATCCATATGTTTCAGCTGGCAACAAGTTATTTCACTCTAGCTGATACGTTGTTTCGCTTCTCATTTCTTTAACAACCATGTCAGAACAGAAGACATATTCTGTGGTCGTGCAAAGGATGTTAAGCAGTTTCAGAAGGGTTAAATAAGGGGGGACCCTTATCTAAAAAGTTAGTTCCAGAGGTAAGGGGGAGGGGACCCCTATCACACTACATAAAGGCCTTTGGAAAATAAAGACACGTGATCTTTTACTGCCTGCCCTCCACATAATGTTACAGCTGTCTTTTAAAGTGAGCGGAATGCCGCGCCTTATCCGAAAAGGCAAAACAATGATTGCGCTTTGAGGCACTGTCTACTCTACATGATGATGAGATATCGCTGTGGCAGAGGACAAAGACACATAACAAGTGTCTAGACCAGGGGTTTTCAAAGTGTGGGTAGGTGAGCCTCCCATCAGAGAACATAAGAACAGCCGCGCCCCCCCTCCCAATTATTATTGCTGTTATTATTATTATTATTATTGTTGTTGTTGCTATAATGCAGGGGTATTCTATTGCATTTCAAAGAGGTCCAGTAAGAGAAAATGTAATTAAATGCTCTGTATTCGCTGTCTACCTTCCGCAATTTGAAATTACTCCGACTGTTTCTCTCCTCTTGTCGTGTCTCTGTGTGTGTTTGAATCTATCGTGCTGACTGCACCGATTTGATTGGCTGAGTAGCGTCATCTCCTTAAAACATTAAACAATAACTTTTTTAAACCTTTTTATTTTTATGTTTTAAACATATTGTATAAAACTCCCCCACTACTTGGACTATTCCTTGCACCCCTCTAGAATAAGCCCGAATGGTCTCAACCATATTGCATCAGTAACGTGCACTTGTTATTATAAGATCGCAAGGACGCTGATCGGAAAATTGAGTGTTGTTCAGTTTGTGTGTTGTGGAACATGCGTGTCCGTGCATCAAAATATACCACACAACCAATTACAATTGCATGATCAATTCACTACCCTGGAAGCTAATACAGTTGTTAAAGTTGGAACAGCCTGTGGACAGCCGTTCTTCCTTGCATGTCAGTCGCCGACACCTTACAGAGGACAGGCACATATAGCTGCAGCACGACCCGTATATTTCCGCACGCCGTGTTCTCAAGACATCTTTTTTTTAACATTTTCAACATGGGGGATAAATCCTTATATTATGCTCCCTGTAACACACTGAACGTTAACTTTGCCTCCTTATTACACTCACCCCTACTTTAGTGGGAACAATGAGTCTGCGTCTTTGATGCACAGAGGAATAAACGCAGATCATCCTCTGGCTGCAGCCTTGACCGGTACTTGCTTTTGATCAAAGTCAATGCGGAAAACCTGCACTCACACAGGTAGGTGGAGGTGAAGGGAATGAGCACTTTTACAGCCTTTTTGGCGAGGTGGGGGAACTCGGTCTCCAGACAGCCACAAGTGGGCAAGTGTCACTTTACTCGTCTTTTTCTCGTTCTTTTGTGTCTCACGCTGCGCCTCCCCTGAAGCTCTCTGGCGATCCCCAGGGGAGGCGCGCCTCACACTTTGAAAACCGCTGGTCTAGACTATTGAAACATAACTATTGTTATCTTGACTGGTACATTTGAATATACTGTGAATGAAGAAAAAAGCAAGCAATTTCATCTGCTCATTTTTTTATCTAAATAAAATAAGTTCTGTATGTCTAAACATGTTAAAGATAAAAGAAAATCTGTGCAAATTATTGCAATCTTTTATACACCTCAAATGACTGTCTTCCTCTCTTGTCAGTCTTTGTGCCTCACAGACATTTGCAATATCTAGCATTTTTTCAAAAAGGATTTTAGAAGTGGTAGCAAAAGTGTGGACAAAGATTATGAAGACTAAACATGATCAACCAGATGTAACTGTGCTATGACTGATAAAAGGGGAGAAATAATAACGAGTGAAAAGTGTTGCTTCCTCAGATCCTAGATTGAGACTGTATTAGATCACAGATCAACACTGTGACATTGTTTTAAAAATACAATAATAATATATGCTAACATAAAAAAAATCAGTCTTCCAAGCATTTTAAACTTTTGACCTACATCAGCCACTTTTACTTGATGTATTATATGTCTAATGTAGATTATGATCTTTATTACATATATTAAAAACATTAAATCCATGCATTCTTTTAACCTTTCAAAGCTTAAGGAAGTGAAAGAGCGACTCCTACTTGTTAACCAAGTAACTTTAATTGTATCTTTCATTTCCACAGTTACATGATTAAACATAAATATATAAACTAACATAACGACAATGTACAGTCAAGATTTAAAGACCCGTTGATCTTAAAATAAGGACCCCCAGCTGGTGGCGCAGTGCCCTGTGGAGAGAGCGACTTCTTAGTTCAGGAAACATGAAGCTGACACCCACAGCCGCTCTACGGCCGTTTCCACAGATGAACATCCCTTTCAGAGGGGCAGCAGAACCAGAGCTACAGCTTCTCAGAGTCAAACATCATTTGTGCTGAGGTCTATTGTGTATGTGTGGCATCTGTTGTCTCCTCGCTGCCAGCACCGACCACCTGCTGCTCCGCTGACACATCTGTTAGCCTGGACTCCCTGGACTCTGCTGACACCTGCAGGACAAAGAGAGAACTATAAGCATGTGCTCATCTGGCGCTGCATTCATGCAAATGAAGTATTAGGTACCCATCCTCGTATTAGGGTTAGCTATTCTACACAGCAGTGTAGGGGACTGGGGTCTTGCTCAAAAGCAGCTCAGCATGGCACAGTGTAACATTCTGATTGGATAATTGTTTGAACAATAACATTTAACCATAACATTATTTATCAACTCCAGTATCAGACAAGATGTCTACTGTCCTTCCAATGGTTCAAAGGCTTTATTCTTTTCCCTTGAAGGATGAGGTTATAATTCATTGAGTTTAGGTGGCTGCAGGGTGGGTGGGGGGGGACCCTTATCATACTATTACTACATACTCACAAACGCAGGGCCAAAATTTGCTTTCGTCAAGTGTGAAAACACAATTAGTTAGTATTTAAACTTGAAGCAAGGAGTCTTACAGGGGGAGCTCCTCTCCTTTTCAGCGTGATGCCCTCTGCGAGCAATGCCTTCCCGGTCTCCTCAAACAGAGCGGCCTCACTCAGCTCATCGCGGCTCTTCAGCTCCATGTACTTGTCTACGAACCTGCGTGAGAGAAATACAAACACTTCATAACACAGGCATGGAATGAAATGTGGTTATTGTGTAGCAAGCAGTCATCTTTTTTATGTTACTCATTCATTTCTTCCACCTTACACTTAATAATTAATCAAATAACTAGATTCTGGCATTACATAAAAACATAAACAACCAGAGGACTTCGATCACACTTAACATTTGAAACACCTTTTCCAACCTGACAGTTACTTTCCTGCTACAGGATAATTGCGGTATTAAGAAGAAGGAAAAACCTACCTCTGACACGTAGAAACAAAGTCTGGCTTGTGAAGCAAAAAGGATCGATAACCCGTCCCATATTGCTCAAAGAACTTCCTGAAAGACAAAAACACACAAAGGCATTAATGCTGACATAAAAGCAGGTATGACCTTAAGCGACCTTTATTCATTAAGTAAATGTGTTTTTTTATTTTTTATATAGAACATCAGTGACTCTCTGATAAAAAACAACACTGATTGACGTTTTCTTTTCCCAACATTAACAAAAACAGCATGTCGGTGTTATGGAAGCTTTGTGGCTTTTGTCTCTACTGAGAGGACGTGACTTACGCTCTGATTTCATCCTCTCTGTACAGGATTTCCGGCACTGGGTCCTGCTTCTTGGTGGTTCTGGTGTGTGGCTTCACGTAGAGGGGCTCCTTCTTGGGTGGAAACGCATCGTATACATCAAACCAGATGGGTTTCTGTGACGGCTTTATGACCCCTGAGCGCATCAGATCTCGAACCCTGAGTGAAATTAGAGTTGGAGAGTTAATTATAAATGTGTACAAATTCTGATACTATATATAGTTATATACTTTGCATCTCCTACTCTCAGCAGACAGCGCTGATAAAGCACTTTATAGGCTATTTAGTCCTTTTTCTAGCATCGTCACTCTTTTTTTTTTAAATAGGCATAATACAAATGAAATGAGGAGATGCTAACACAAGTTGACTTATTTTACCTTAGGTAAATGAATGCATGAAACTTCTGGAAATTATACATCTTCATTGGTAATATTACTTTTTCATATCACATAAACAGCCCACTTTGAATACTGCAGCACTTAACAGCAATAAATGAACCCTTCAATAACTGTAATATTTGCTATACAATAACAAGTGAAATATAGTGACATAAAATGAATAAGAAAGAAAAGTGCTGATTCAGTTCTTGTATCACATGTTTGATAGTGACCATTGTACTTTGATATTGCTGTGAGTTTGTATTATTAAAATCTAAATTCTAGGTAAGTTACATTTCTATCTTTCATATTGTTGAGCAGTATCAAGAAGACTTTTAAAAATAAAGCACGTTTCTGACCACTTTTATACCATGGTTGCGTTCGAATAGTCCATTTAGCTTAGGAACCTTCCTAACGGAGTGAAATGTCCCGGAAGTCCCTCAGTGGCAGCCATGATAAGTGCCGTTCGAATTCTCTAGATGATAGGAAAGGAGGTTTCAAACTTCCTTTATAACCTCCTTTAGCTTAGGAACCACTGGACCTCCCTAACCGAAAGGAGAGGAGAAAATGCTGCCCCACAATGCCTTGCAGCCGCAGCATTTGCCGTCACACAAACGATTATGACGGAGAAGTTATATCATGAAAGTTAAGGTGCTTATTAAGCATTTTAAAACATATGTGGTAAGTTGCCAAAGTGCTTTGTTTTGAACGTTCATCAGTATTATAATCAAAAAGAGAAATATGAACGTTAGTTTTTACTGAAATGATCAAATAAAGTCAACATTTCACTGAGCTGTGTGGGGTTTGTTCAACTTTTAAAAGATGTTTGAATGGTGATATACACAGTGATAGATGTTAAGGACTAATGTTTATAATAAATACCTTTGTATTGATTTTAAGATATTTTCATACAATCATACGTATTGGGATCATTTGTATTAATGTGGACCGGAGGGAGAGGGTGACGAACATAAGTTTCACTTTCATTTTTTATTTCAATTCCAATTTTGGTCATGAAGAATATGTTTCTCTGTTGTTCATAAAGCATAAAGCAACAGCATCAGAGCACGGTGCAGAGTCTCTAGATGAGTCCGTCGTTCTTATTAAACATCCATGTTGTAGTCCGTTGTATAGAAAACTGTAGTTTCCATAGTTTCCCCACAGCAGCAGACGCACACCATAGAGGTTTCTCAATACTCAAATTTCCCCTCCTCGACTCCTCGGTCCTCCGGTAGTGACCCGGAAATGAATTTCAGCGCGCCATGTTGAAGGACATCTCATTTCTCTAAATGCACTTCGAGGACCGAGCATTGAGCGTCTTGGAGGCTATAACCGAGGAGGAGACACTGATGGGTCCTCCACGGCTCCTCCACGGATGCATTTCCGGGAACGGTGGAGGCGTGACGCACGGCAGGACTTATCTCAGCCAATGACAGCTCTCCATGCATCCCCTGGATATTATTTTAGTAACTGCTTTTATCGCGACGCGATGTTTACAGTGAGAACAGCTGTGAGGTCCGTGCAGAAAGCAGAGCAGTGTGTAAAATATATATCACTCAGTATAACAGGCGTACTCTCTTTAGGCCTATTTGCTTTAGTTTAGTAGATATCTACAAACAAAGAGTCGATATCTTTCTAAGACCATTTAGTGCTTCACATAATAAAATACACAACGGCTTAGCCTGATTATGCTTTAGGAGCTGTAGGTGTGTGTGGTACAGTGTGTAGGTGTGTGTGGTGTACAGTGCGTAGATGCAGCGGACAGACGGGTCTCAGTTGGTTTGGTGTACAACTTTTGGCCAGTAATTTCAATTCCCCATTTCA
>NW_011358673.1:2526-10602 GCF_000735185.1 Notothenia coriiceps | reverse complement strand
GCTGAAAAAACAAACAAATTATTTAGGATATGGTAAACAGATAACGGATACATTATTAATTCCGATTTTTTTTGTCACACCTAACTGGAAGGTAATTTTTTTGGTAGCATGACTTTTTTTTCCCTTTCAGGGTACCCAGCAATGGAGAAGGCCCCCAGACAATCTGCCACAGCCTCAACATCGTCAAAAACATTGGTGAGGAAAGACTCATAAAGATATATATATATATTCCACCCACTTTACCACCTCTCTCTTTTATTTGTGAATTTATTATAGGACTAAGACTGAACATTGGTAAATCACACACACACACACACACACACACACACACACACACACACACACACACACACACACACACACACACACACACACACACACACACACACACACACACACACACACCTGTACACGTGCAAACACAACTCTCTCATAGACAACTTGATAAGGTTTTCAGCAGCTCCACTGAGCTGTGTCTGCTGCTGCCTATCAGGGACTCGTTCAGGAGGGTTGAGTGCCTCTCTGAGTTGTGTTGTTCGCTGTGTACACAGGATAATGGTTATTTGCATAGATTTATACAAATTTACTCAAGACGGCAGCTTACCCGCACGAGTAGTATGGTAAACAAATCAAAATCTCAACAAACAGTTTTGGTTTACAGATATTTTGTACAGATACTGTTCATATCTATGCACATTTCACTCTCTCTTATGTAAGTCTTAGTCCAGTTCTACGCCCACCAAAGCAATCTGCAGTATATGACTGAGGGAGATTATGCAACAGGCCTGTGTTGTTCAAAGTCACCTTGCCTCTTCATATACACATTGCGAATGTTCCCTCCAAATAGTGAAGCTTTTCTTATCTGCAAGTGTTTTACTTGCAGTTGAATAAACTAAAGCAAATCTACAATCACATGTTGCCAACCATGCATTGAAATATGAAGTCGCAGAATGTATTATAAACATTCTTCTCCACAAAATTCAATGCTAGCAACATTGCTGACCTTTTGAGCCGTCACTTGTGTCCTTCTGGTTTTGTCTGTTAGCCTCGGGTAGTTTCTGTTAGCTTTTTAGCTTTTTGTCGAGCGATCCCTTGTGATGCTAACTCCTGGGTGGGCCTACAAAAAAAACGTATTTGCAGTGGACACAAACGATCACCGAACTATCTGATGGTTGCTTTGTATTTATCGAAGTGGATATTAAATATATATAAAGATGTAACTTTTCACCCACCCATTTATTTTGGATCCTACTATAATTACTATTAAAAAATATTGTATGCACAAAAGCCACACTTCTGTTATGATATTATGTTGTTATAAGCCCATTACAGAACACTTATATCATCACATTGTTACCAGTCGCCATGACAGAAAGGTAAAAATCCGCCTGTTGGCAACAGAAAAAAAGCATGGATCTGTTGGTAATTTAAATCTGGGTACAGTAGTTCTGAAGTAATACATATCATACAAATTCCTCCTTAGTAATTCTATTTATCATTATTTTACTATTTCGAGTGGTAATCCAGCCCAATTATAAGCTGACGCCTGACTCATTGTAATTTGTTTCTCCAGCCTTCCTATACCAGGAATACCGGGACACGTCCAAGCAGCAGGAGATCGAGCAGCGGCGGCAGCTTGAGAACCTTTCCCCCCGGGTCTCTGCAGGGACTGTGGTGGAAGGGTCCGGTATGGTGTGTCCCCCAGTGTTACAGCTCCAGCTGAGGAGAAGTGCTCGCTCAATGAGCCTGTGGCAGAACCTAGACGTGGTGCAGGCCAGCGGTCTGCTCACCCAGCTACTGCAGAAAGAAATCATAATGCAAGAGGTGAGCAAATAGGGAACAGGGTTATATGGATAGGAACAAACGTTAATTTTGAATACTGTGGTCAAGAGTGAGCATACAGGCATTCATTTTAGTATTTGGTCATTAACTAAAGCATTGGACGGAATCAAATGTTGACCTGACCCTTCATGTCGGGACATTTCCCCTCACTACAAATACAAACCCCATGTTGGAGCTAGAGGAAAACATTATGGAAAGTCACATCCTCTGGAGACCAAGAATGTCTGCACACAATTCTGTGCCATTATTAAATTAGTAATTCACAGGCTGAGTTGAGTCTTTAAAATCATAAGGAGCATCCTCTAGCGGCCATGCATGTTTTTACCAAATCTGAAGGCAATCCATCACCTACATGATGAGATGTTTCACTATAACACAAACATGTCATCCTTACTGTGGCACTAGACTCAAGGAACAAATAAAGTGGACTTCATGGTCTGGGGACCATGAATGTCAACAAATGTCCATTTAATAGTTGCTGAGATGTGTCAGTCTGGATAGAATTGCTGGACAGAGGGGCGACAGACTGACATTGCCAAACATAGAGCCAAGATGCTAGCATGGCTAAACGTGATAATTACAAGAGAAACAAACACATGGACGGGCAGATGCCTTGCTCCCAAATAACAGTGCAATACATCCTTTATGAATATTCATGTAAACAGATTGAGGACCCACATGGATTACCTCAACACATAAGTACCATATTAAACAACCATCATTAATATCTGGTAGTTTCTCAATGAAAATTAGTAAAATGAAAAGAAAAGAAAAACATCCTTCTTTATCATGTCATCATATCAATTGTTCACTTGGTTAGTATTAATGTGGCCTTATGATTTTTCTTTTCTGTCAAGGCCATGTTTGAGCTTGTAACTTCAGAAGCATCGTACTACAAGAGTTTGGAAGTTTTAGAGGCTCACTTCCTGCGTAACCCAGTTTTAATCAACTCTCTCAGCCAATCTGACATGCATTTCCTGTTCTCCAACATCGAGGAAGTCATGAAAGCCAGTGAAAGGTAGGACATGGTCTTGATTAAAATGAGTTTGATATATGAAGTCTGATGAAACAACAAACACTAACCCAGATTACAAACTTTGGCTTCCTATTCCACGATAACCGTCTCTTAATATCTTCAGGTTCCTGATGGATCTTGAGCACCGAATGGAGAAGTCAATTTTGATCTCTGATGTGTGTGACATTGTTTTCTTCCATGCTGTGGAACACTTCAATGTCTTCATCAAATACGTCATCAACCAAGTGTACCAGGAGAAGAACTACAGGCGCCTTTTGTGAGTACCCAGTTAATTATTAGTTACAATGTGGACTGTAGGAGCCATGAAACGTGTTTAGTAATCCTTTATGTTTTAATATAAGATATTTGTTTGATCTCTATTGATTGGTTAGCTTGGGTCACATGGATATGGGCGGCACCCATTATAATCCTGTTCACCTGCGTGAGGTGTGGGTGGAAGAGAGGGTGACACAGGGCCGTTGTACTTTTTTGTTGACCGCCAGTTGAAATTATTGCTTCGATTAATATAACAATGTACATGTCCAAGGATCCCAGTTTTCATTAAAGTACATTATTTTGCAACAGAGTTTTTGATTTCAACAAGTACTTTTTTGTAGCGTGTCACACAATATCAAACAGGCCCGGCCTCAGCCTCTCAGCGATTTTGTTTCCTGCTGTCGCTATAGTGGACCAAGCCTTCCTTATAAACTTTCAATGAGTTGGGTAGCAGTTTCTTGGTGGTTTTGACCGATATATGGTATTTTTTTTAAATATTGGACAGTATTTTTCTCTTTTGAAAACAGAAAATAATAATAACTGAAGGGCTCTGCTCAAAACAATACTGTGGCCTGTTTTATTACTGATGAGGAATACATGACTAGAGTAATTGAGAGAAAGAATAATAGTCATCTTATTTGTTTCTTTATGTCTATGAATGTTGTTAGTCCGTATTTTTATAACAGGTTTGTTTTTTATCATAAGAAATGTGATGTTAAGGGTGTGGTGACTATAATGCGTATGTCCCTCTTCATCAACCACACATATCTGAGTGAGAGTTCAGCGTTCCCACGCGCTGCAGTGAAACCAAATGGACCTCTGCCAGTTACTGGAAGAAACTCTGACACCTGTTGGTTAGGGTTTTTCAGGGTTTACATTTTTAATATGAACATTAAACAGCCTGTAACTCGTTCATGATCTAAAATCTTGGAGATTCATCTGTTTACACAACATGTTTCAAGCACATTCAGAAGGGTTTTTTACAGGCGTGCGATGGCAATTGTGTTGGCATAAGGAGTGACAAGCCTACTTACTTGTCACATGTAGAAATGTTAGTTGTATCAGAACTGTGCATAAACCCCATGACTCATTTTGTTTTGATGCTTGAGAAGAGAAGAGATTTTTCCCTCCCTCTCAATTTGTAAAGCATGGTCCTTCCTCATACAGAATGGTAGATTCCAGCAATCCAGGACAGATTATTTCCAGACTGCATGACTTAAAGCAAAGATGATTAGCTCCTTTACTTCATATTTACTATTAGAGGTAAGGGAGCAACCCTTTTTTCACTTAAGGGAGCACATGCTTACCTAATGCATATTTAAGTGGTTCAACTAAAAAGGTAAAACAAAACTGCAATTAGCAGGTTACAATGAGTGTCGTTGTGTTGGAGTTAGTTAAATGGGACATTTGTTTGACTATTTTGGTTTTGAAATATTGGGCAGTCCCCAATGGAACAGAAGTATAAACAATATCATGATAAGGATGCCTAGATATCAGCTTGATTTACACAAACATATAGATTTACATTTACACACATACACACACACATATGTACACAAACATATACACACTCATAAACATACACACACATTTACACACAGATACACAGATATATATATATATATACAGTATATATATATATACATACACACATATATACATACAGACATATAAACAAACTCAAAACCACATATACACACATACACATTCATGAACAAAGACATGAAAACACACATATCCACACATATATACACAGACATATCCAAACATACTGTATACTGTATATACACACACATAAACAAACATATACACACACATACATAAACAAACATATAAACACACATACACAAACACATATACACATAAATACATACAAATAATCACACATTTGTACACTTACTGTATATATACCCATGATACACCCTCAGATATACACATGTACATGTATACCCACACGGTTACACACTCACACACACACACACACACACACACACACACACACATACAATGCCATATATATATATATATATATATATATATATATATATATACACATAACGGCATCATGTTAGTATGAAAACCCCTTAACGCCAGTGTGATCTCTGACCTGGGTTACCGTGATAGCTTCCTTTTCTATTTCTTGTCAACACAACAAAGAGGAGAAAGAGTGTGTGAGTTTGTAATGCAGCTGTATTTTAAAGAAAGCATTGTGTTGTCTTAACCTGACTGCAGAGAGGGAAACCAGGCGTTCCGTGATGCCATGGCTGCTCTGGAGAACCACCCCTGTGTCAGGGGCCTGTCCTTCACCTCCTTCCTAATCCTTCCCTTCCAGAGGATCACACGGCTCAAGATGCTTGTTCAGGTGAGTGTTCTAACAGCAGTAGACACTTTATACAAAGAGAAACTACAAAGTAAAATTGCAAGATTGAGCAGTGAGTTTAGATAAATTCTAACACGTTATTTTGCAGTAATAAATAAATTGTTTGGTGCCACTGCTGAAATGTTTTGTTTTCTTAATGTGACTTTGTTTCTCACACAGAATATCCTGAAAAAAGCAGAGGAGAACTCAGAGAGGGAGGCAAATGCTATAAAAGCACATCAGCAACTGGAGCAGGTAAGCATCAGAGTTAATAGGATCATGTCAAAATGATAATATGCCTATCATTAGTCATTATAATGTGACTCAATATAAAGATATAATAACATACCTGTCACTGTGTTGACATATTTATTTTCGCTCTGCAGGGGCTTATCAATTACGCGCAAGCATACATTCCCTGTACATTCCTTGTGTCATTAGAAGCATCATTTGCATTGTTTATTAATAATAATAATAATAGCTTGGATTTATATAGCGCCTTTCATGAGGCCCAAGGTCGCTTTACAAAGAAGAACATGGGCAAAACAAACATAACAAAAACAAATGCAGTCAGACAGACAAAATAACAAATAGATTAGGGGCCAAAGGCCTTAGTAAACAGATGGGTCTTGAGCAGGGCCGCCCCTGGCCAATTTGGGGCCCCAAGCGACATTGTGAGATGGGCCCTCCCCCCCCCAACTGACAGGAGTAAAAAAAAATGTTTTGGAAACAAAGTAGGCTACTTTCAAATGTAATTCCTGTTTATTATTATTATATTTTAACACAGTTACTTTTTTATACAGTGAGGTAAATGGTAAATGTGGCTGCATGTCGTTCAGTATGCGTTTACAGGTGAATACGTCTGCATTTCCTGCCAAATACTAGCCTCAAAAAGATTAAAATATAATTAATGCAAATAAACTACTTCTACTAATAATAATAATCATAATCATAATCAATTCAATAATATAAATACTATATTATTTTATTATAATATAGTTGTAATATAGTCAAGACAAAACATGCTTATGACAAAAACGGATATTTCTTAAATCTGTATTCAAATGAAGTTCCCTCTGTCAGCAATGTATCAACAGCTACACACACATTTCTATCAGTATTTCTCTGTGTTGTGGTTGACATGATGATGACTGTTAGGAGTTAAGGGGAGAGAATGAGCACCACCATGAAATGTGCAAATTGACATAAAAATGAATAAAAGGGGAAAAAATGCTACATGTTTTTTAGGCTGTAAACTTTAACTGTTATGTAAGCCAACTAGACACACAGTTTATCACTCTTCCTCCTGTACATTAGCAGATAAAAGGCATACGATACTTGAATGAATGGTAAATAAAGAATGCTGGAAATAACTGCATCTCCATCAGCCTATATGCTATGCAGAGACTGCCTTCTTCATGTCGTGAATTGCAGCTGATGTTTTAATATGGCAATTGGCAATTTGACTTATACAACATTCGCAAGTTGTACATTTGACTCATACAATAACCCACCTTCGAGTGATGCTCTAGTTTCTTCATGTTTTGTTTTTTTCCCTCTTGCTTGCGCCGGACCGAAACTGTCTTTTCACCGACATCTCTTCACCTGCACTAGTGGCCGTATCAAAGCCGTGATTGGTCAGATGTCGATTCATTGCACGGTGTCGGGTTACAGACGTGCTCCCCTTGTCACCTCTCTCTCACTCTTGCGGGGGGTGCGCGGAGAACTGAGCGGAGAACTGCGTGGAGAACTGCGCACAGCAGCTGAGGCCCTCTGGCACCGTGCGTGAGTTCCGTCCGACGTCCGTTTTGTGACACACTTAATTTTAAGCTGAAGTCTGACCGATTCATCACATTCCAACCTTGTTATCTCGTGTTTTGTCTGACTAAGTTCCGATCTTCTGTCGATTTTTATTGTTCAATGCCGCCTCCGCGCCGTCGTCGAACGGTCGCCAGGGAGGAGGGTATAGCGTGATTGCTATGTCTCTACGGAGGTTAACAGGGTGCAATGGGAAAAAAATACATTTGACTTATTTATGACACGTTCCGGATACGACGTTTTAGTTTCGACGAAGGATGACGAGAGCCAAATGTCAACAACAAGACATCTGGGACAAGAGTTTACCCCATGCGCTGCTGGGATCCCATACAACCTCATACGTCCCCCGTACACTTCTAAATAAAATACACTTACTTTTTTTTGTATTCATTACATAAATTTGTTTGATGATTATCATCTACTTGATGAATAAAGTTGTAAATTTTCCCGTTTTTTTTAAAAAAAAGACCTATTATTTTACCCTTTTTATTTGCCCCACGAGAGAAAAGGAGAGGAGAGGACCTGTCGGGGTCAGTCAGAGGCAACGTCGAGCGACTTGGAATTTCCCGGATTCACTTGGGCTGTCACCTTCTTTATTTATATAATATTGAATCAAATCGATCAAGTCTATCTAATTTGATCGATTCCACAATCCAGATTGGTCCCGGCAGCGGAGGGGATGGTCCGCTAGGTACGTCCGACGTACCCAGTGTAACGCGTCCCCTGGGAGTGCGACCCCCGGAGCGCGTCCCCCGGAGCGCGGTCC
>NW_011358673.1:0-2488 GCF_000735185.1 Notothenia coriiceps | reverse complement strand
GGGGGGGGGGGCTGAAACTCGAACAAGAACGAATCACATGAATCTCCCGCCCCAGACAGACAAGCACGCGGTTTGATTGGCTAGAGCTTGTACTGGCATATGATTCGATTGGCTGACGCCTCCGTCGAGACGTCAAAAGTAGAACATTGCTCTACTTTTGCAGCGAGCACAACGAGAGAAGCTACGCTTTGCTCCCAGAATGCAGTTCGGCGAATCGTGACGTCACCCCATTCAAAGTGAATGGGCAGAAGCGTTGAAGCGGCAACGCACGCAGCCCTGTGTAGGGGCCGTAAAGGCTCAGACTAGCACTTGTCAAAACAAATGTATGGAGCTAATTTCCTGCCATAACTCCACAAACAAACTAAACAGGTTTTACAAATGCCTCATGATTCACTAACAAACACAATGTGGTTTGCAAATACAAAACACCATCTACAAACGAATGCATTTAGTTTTGCAAAGAAAAAACGTGTCTATCAAACAAACACATAACATTTTTCTAATAAATCATGTTTCACAGACAAATTCAGCATAGGTTTTACAAGTACAACACTTTTTTTTATAAGTACAAAATGTTTTCTTCTCACGGCGGAATATTACTGCCAAAAGTCACGTCACATGACTTTTGGAATTAATATTCCGCCTTGGTTGCATGGATGTATAATAAGAACACGGCCGCGGCCCACAGGTTGGGAACCACTGATCAAGAGAAAGGGAAAACCATAGCATATGATGCTATAAGGTTATGCATTCATGCTGTATATTTTATCTTTTTCAGATCGTGAAAGAGTGTAATGAAGGGGTGAGAAAAATGAGTCGCACTGAGGAGCTTATCAGCATTGAGAAAACACTGGAGTTCAAATCCAAGGTAATCCAAGTTTTAGTGAATGGGAAGTTCCAATAAAGGAAGTAGTTGAACCACAACACACAAAGATTGAGGGAATTTAACGTTCATCATTTAGGACATTTCTTGTTCAAAATAAATCGAAAAGCAAACCTGACTCTTTGCATATTAATAAGAAATATTGGCATTGGTCATAACTCAACGGTTCTTCCAATATGACAGGCTGGCAGGGATGGGCCTGGGGACCTCAGAGTAAAAAGCCAATAATTTATCAATACACCTGTTTAGTCTAGCTTGGCTATTCGTAGTATTCCACATTTCCTAAGACTTGGTGAATTATTAGAGAGAAACTAGAGATATCTGCAGTTAACCTTATTTCAACCCCCAATTGTTTTGTCCTTTGCAGTCTGTGCCCATCATTTCCCACTCACGCTGGTTGCTAAAGAAAGGTGAAGTGCAGCTCATGGCTGGACCTAAGAGCACTCGGACCATGCGGAGTCGTAAGCTCTATCAACCAGTATACTTGTTCCTTTTTAACAATCTGCTACTGGTCACCAAGCCAAGCTCCAGGTAAGCTTTGGTTATGAATTCTCACTGTGAAACACGAAGTTGCCAGTTCATTTGGAACCCTTAGCCAAAACTAATACAGTCAAACAAAGAGTCCTAAAAAGCCTCCTCCCTCCATGAAGTTTTCAACGTTTGGTTTCAATAGCAAGGACCACGCCTTAACAATGTAATTTAAAGATTGTTCTACCAGATGGTACACAGAATGAGACATGAGACAAGTTTGCACAATTTTAAATGGGAAGGGATGAGATAGAAAAAATAGGTTAAATTATGAGGAAATGGAGGGATGAAGGGTTGATGGGTAGAACGATGATGGGAGTTGAATAGGAAGGGATGAGATGTGATGGGTATAAAGGATGAAGGGATGAGGCGATAGCGGAGGGATGGATAAAAATAATTTCTAGATTGGAAAAATTGTGTAGAAAACGATTAGCTATGTTAAAAAGCTGACAAATTGTCCCGCGTATATTTTTTTCCCAAATTAGTGTTTATTTACCCTAAAAATCGAGTTTCACTCTTTTTACACCTTTCACTATATCTCAGCCATTATTACAGATAACTGAACAAATAAGGTATCCAGATCCATGTTATGAGGGTCAAGGAACAATAAAACTATTCTTAAAGTGATCACATGTGTCTGTGGCATGCTATTATGCTAATTAGTGCCGCCATTACAAGAAAATAGCATTTTAGTCTTGTACCAAGAAGGGTGTATTTTGCACTGACACAGAAATATTCTTATAATCAGTGGAAAAAGTATGTAGAAAATGATGAGCTATGTTGTCTGGATGTCCCACATGTATTTTGTATGCAAATTAGGGCCACCATTACCAAAAACGGAATTCTCACACTTTTTACTCTATCTCAGCCAATATTGCAGATACAATGAACAAATAATGTGTCTAGACCCATGTTTTGATGGTCAAAGATTACAATAATACTATTCCCAAAGTGATCACATGTATCTGTGGCATGCTAGTATACAGCGCTGGCACTAGTGAAAATTCCTTTTTTTTTTTACTATGTTTAATCTGAATTTACTCTGAAACAGCAATATCTATATTGATTCTGACACTT
>NW_011358672.1:0-1994 GCF_000735185.1 Notothenia coriiceps | reverse complement strand
CCCCTTTTTGCATTTTGAAATGCTCCCGATTTCTGAGGTCTAAAGGTTGGCAAGTATGCATTAAAGTGAACATTGTTCTGTAGTGCACTTACAAAACAAGACATTTACAGACGTCATCTTTGATTGAGAAACTAGGATGAACATTTTTTTGTATTTTCTGACATTTGCTAAACAATTAAATGATGAATTAGTTGAAGCTCTACATTAATGAACCATCATTTGCGTGGTGCACAGACTTCAATCTGCTTAGCAACGGTCACGCTCGTTTGCAAAAACCTTTTTCACATCCAGCCTTTTCCTTTCTCTCCTATCCAGCTTCTCCCACATCTGAGTGTATTTATCTGTCTTATGTTCCGACATCAAGATAAAAGTGTCTCTTTTTTAGACTGAAGTTGTTCACGTGTGTTTCATAATAATGTGTTAAAGTGAAGGCCCCAAACTCGGTAATATATCCCTAACTCTGTGTTTGGGTCTGCTAAAAGTGTGACACTGTGACTTATAAGTTATTTCTCATGTTGTTGATTTCTGAGTTTGATGAGTGGATTGTTAATGATTAGACTTAAAGGAATACTTCACCTCCAATCAACGACTCATCCGGTGTTTCCTTACATTTGCCTCCACGGTAAATGAAGGATTGAAAAACAGAGAAAAGTCTTGATGAATTGAAGTAAAGTAACTTCAAGAACATAGTGACATCACTACATAACGCCTGTGCTTCTATTGGCTGGGACATCTCTAAGTGGTTGACTAATCACAACAGAGCCGGCCAGCGAACCAATCAGAGCAGACTGAGCTCTGGTTTCAGACAGAGGGTGAAAAGAGGTGCTGCAGCACATTAAAGCATGGAGACATGTCAGATCAGCAGAATATGTCCCCTTTCAATTGTAATATTTGACTGAAAATGCATTTGTTTAGGATTTACTCACTGTACTTCAATTCATCAAGAATGGTCTCTGTCTGCTTTGGTAAGGGTTGAGGCATGTGAGCAAAGAGTTATTAATACACGAATGATCCTTTTATTGCTGAAATATCCCTTTAAACTCAAACCCATGACTCAAGCCTTTTTTTGTTTCTCTGCTGAATGTCTTGTCACATGCAGGCGAGCACAAAGTCCCGCCTTTAAATAAATTCCTTTTACATTTGAAAGTGTCCGTACTGTATTTGCCGTCATTAATGTCCACAGTGACACCGTCTCTACTCAGAAGCTGAAGGCGTGTCAGCAGGCGTTTCCCCATATCAGAGAGGGATGTCTATAGCCAGAGAGCATTATGGGAAATGGGTTATTTAGACAGTCAAACTATGTTAGGACTTCTTTATTTTCCCAGCTTATATTGCAATCCCCTGTGGGTTCAGGTTAAAGGGCGCAGAGCGTACTTCTTTTCAAAGCTTCCCTAGGGGTTAGCTCCTAAATAACATTTCTCTTTCTTAAATCTGTAGAAAACCCAGACTAATCATGAATATGCCTATTTCATGGCCGGTCATTTGTACACCTGTTGTCAGTGTTTATGCTAAACTAATCTATAGCTTGTGGTTGTATACTTTAAATATGTTGGTTCTATCTTTTGTTTGTTTGGTTGATCATCTTTTACAAGGGAAGAATTGTTGAAATGAAGTCGTCTATACTTCAATCAATCAACCTGAACACACAACAGTATGTATTCCACAACATTGTGTGTGTGTGTGTGTGTGTGTGTGTGTGTGTGTGTGTGTGTGTGTGTGTGTGTGTGTGTGTGTGTGTGTGTGTGTGTGTGTGTGTGTGTGTGTGTGGAGAGAGACGCCATGGATACAAGCAACAGTAACCCCTCGTTTAAAAGGCTTTGAAAGGAGTGTGTGTGTGTGTGTGTGTGTGTGTGTGTGTGTGTGTGTGTGGGTGTGTGTGTGTGTGTGTGTGTGTGTGTGTGTGTGTGTGTTCTGTGTGTGTGTGTGTGTGTGTGTGTGTGTGTGTGTGTGTGTGTGTGTGTGTGTGTGTGTGTGTGTTTGAGAGTGTGTGGGTG
>NW_011358671.1:0-2796 GCF_000735185.1 Notothenia coriiceps | reverse complement strand
ACTTGTTAGACGCTTTTATCCAAAGCAACTTACATACTCAATACTGTGGGCAATCTCTAAAGGAGCAATTTGGGATGAAGTGTCTTGCCCAGGGACACATGCTGACTGCAGTGGGGTTTGAATCTGTGACCCCCTGATCCGAACACCAACGCACCATTCCACTGTGCCACACGCCCCCCCGTTGCAATGACATGGTTCACGCCTCAATACGCCGAGACATTGAGAACGCAAACATGCCATGATAATACTTAACCCACTTAAGCTCTCAAATGCTTTGCGATACATCCAGAGATGTGTAGCAGTGTGTGTGAGCTGCGTGTTTCAGGTTGTCAGAAAAAGACAGTTGCACTGCTTGGTGTAAGCATGAACACACTGACAGGGTTTGAAAGCTGGCTGGTGTAAGGCTGTGTGTTGATATTTTTTTAGCGAGAATGGATTTCGCATTAGTGCCCTTGTTTCCTCTTCCTCCCTTCCTTCTCCCTCTTGTCCCTCTATCCCACTTTCCCTCTCCTCCTATTATTCTCATTCTGCACTAGAGGGCCGTCAGCGAACCCTGAATGCATTATGCTGTCTGCTCCATTGTTTGTGCTGTTTCTCTGCGCCTGTGCCCCACTCTCTCCCAATATTTGTTTTCATTAATCACAATGGGTGCCTGCTGCGGGTGTCTTGATGGCTTTTTTGGTCGTCTTTTGTTCCGCCGCGCAGCTTTTGTCTCTAGGCATTGGCTTTCTGTGTTTTGTTTGTGCGCCTCTGTGTTTGTGTAGGCATGTGTGCGAAAGAGTTTGTGCACAGGTGCTCGTACAGTACATATATGCACACATGCAAGAACAAAGACAATGATAGGAACAGGACGTCATGCACGTTTCACTTTCCTCGCCCACGGTAATGTATCCCTCCTCCGTTCATGTCTTTCTTTTATCTCGGCTTCTCACTGGCGTTTTCAAAGGAATAAGTGGGTATAAATAGGGTATTTTACTGTTACAATGCTGCATTTGCACACATGATCTCTTACAGCTCACGGACGTTTTTGATATTATGTGTGTGTAATCAACAGTCAAACATGATTTATTGATTAGAACTCAACTGATGATTTAAAGATATAATATTTTTCCTTTGTTCAAAGGTGGAAAAACAACGAATGTTGTTTATTTTCTTGTGTTATGTTACATTATCCCAAATGCTTCCAACAAGCTCCAAAAACAGAGTATTCTGTAATTTTTGTTCTTCTGTCAGACATCCATAATATCAGCATTATGAATGTCCAATAAAATAAACCACTTTTTTAACAATAAACATTTTAGATCTTAATCATATTTTAACCGGAAAAAATATTTAAATCATTGCACCTCTGGATTTTACATTTTTTAAAGAGCAAAGCTGAGGAAACCTTAATCAATTAAACCCACCTGTGTCCACCTGGGAGACACAGATTGTTTACGAGACTTGGGATACTGTTTTACTCCCCAGGTCCGCTTGTTTAGGAGAGGAGAACTCTGCAGGACATTTGACTCCATGTATTAAAGTCCTGAATGTCAGGTTATCAGAGATAATAGATGAGCATTTTTAATATAACCAGCCAAGAGAAGCCATTTAAATCCTGAATGTAGTATGTTGTGTAATAAACAGGTGGTTGAAATGTCAACACTTTGAACACAACATCTGTGATCTCATACTACACATCTTCTCTGCCTCCATGCCTCCATTATTGAGAATCCTGGTGTCTGGCTTGTCTCAGATGGGTGGCATTGCCATAAGGTAAATACATAAATAATCTTTGAAGAAATATTGAAACTTTGTCTATTGTTTTCCCACCTCCTGCTCTCTGTTCCCTGGTTGCCTTTGTTCCCTCTTCCCTTTTTCTCTGATTCATTCTTTCTTTAACGTTTTTTGTGCCCCTCCCTTCCTCGGCTCACCTTTTTCTCTGATGTGTGAACCAACCGGTTTGTATTCTCTTTTTTTTTGTGTGGAAAGGCTTTTTATCACAGACACAGAACACATGCAAAAATGGGTGCACGACACCCTCGTCTCCAATGCCCGAGATGTATGGATTTGCCCAGTGTTAACATTTTCAGCTGCTCCACAGGATCAATTCCAATTAAATATCAAATAGGGTTTCTATTTTCTTCCCATTCTCTGCAGTCTCAAAGCAGCGTGTCCAGAATTTTTCAGCATTCTTCTTTCCCCTACAAACCTTGTCTGACTTATTTTCATTTTTTCTGTATGTCCTTCAATATCCAGGTTCAAACCAGGTTTTCTGCAATATGGCACAATGTGTAATAATTAGGATGAATCCTCTGGGTGTACACAGAAGGGAAGTCCTCTTTTCAACAGCCCAACAAACTAGGGACAATGGGAGAAAAAAGTTTTACAAAGTTAAGCGAGGTGTTGTCCTGTGCATCACGTTTCAGAACACTGAAATGCACACAGTCAATCAATCAATGTTTATTTATATAGCCCAATATCACAAATGTTACATTTGTCTCAGTGGACTTCACAGTTTGTACAGAATATCAGTATGACAATACGACACCCTCTGTCCTTAGACCCTCACATCGTACAAGGAAAAACTTCCAGAGAAAACCCACAGTTTAAAGGGAAAAATGGGAGAAACCTCAGGGAGAGCAACAGAGGAGGGATCCCTCTCCCAGGACGGACAGACGTGCAATAGATGCCGTGTGTAAATTGAAAAGATAATACATTTGCAACATAGGTAGTCCAAATGTTTGGAAATGCATGTGTGTATAATAGGAAGATGAATCCACGAGGATATCCATCCAGGACTTATGATCCAGGACC
>NW_011358670.1:0-1606 GCF_000735185.1 Notothenia coriiceps | reverse complement strand
ATCCATTCACCACCACCACCAGGGTCAAGCTAAGCCACTCCCCTTCAGACCGACCCCAACCATCCATTCACCACCACCACCACCAGGGTCAAGCTAAGCCCCTCCCCTTCAGACCGACCCAAACATCCATTCACCACCACCAGGGTCAAGCTAAGCTCCTCCCCTTCAGACCCAACCCAACTATCCATTCACCACCACCAGGGTCAAGCTAAGCCCCTCCCCTTCAGACCGACCCCAACTATCCATTCACCACCACCAGGGTCAAGCTAAGCCCCTCCCCTTCAGACCGACCCCAACCATCCATTCAAACCACCAGGGTCAAGCTAAGCTCCTCCCCTTCAGACCGACCCCAACTATCCATTCACCACCACCAGGGTCAAACTAAGCCCCTCCCCTTCAGACCGACCCCAACTATCCATTCAATACCACCAGGGTCAAGCTAAGCTCCTCCCCTTCAGACCGACCCCAAACATCCATTCACCACCACCAGTGTCTAGACGCCGGGCAGTTTCATCGGATCGGTTCTCCCCTCCCGAATGATACTCCCGCAGAGCGGGGCCTAATCGCCAAAACTCCATTATATTCATTTGTGTATTCCTTGCAATAAATATGTATTCTTTCATCAAAATCCTCTCTCCTGATTGAATTACTTTTATACCAAAACTGCCTTTCTTTGGGAGATTGCAGTGAGAAGACGTTCTTTTAAATGGCCATGGCTCACCTTGCAGAATTTGCCCCAGGGGATTTGTCCTTCTGGGTTCCTCTGGGCTTTAGATCCTGCAGAAAAACATTTACAATTCATATTAAAAATAATAAAATCTTTCTAACATTTCACACATTTTTCTACATATTTTTAGCAAAGAGATTTTTTTTTAAGGTATTTATTTGGCAGGAGAGTGTCTTCTTTGGAGATTTGTCTAATCACATTTTTTCTGTCATTTTTGCATATTTTCATCTAAATCTTATATATTTTTGCACATATTTTTCTGCCATTTTTACACATTTTAGCAAATATTTTTCAAATGCTTTTACAAAAGTATAACATATTTCTAAAATGCTTGTTTCTTTCACACATTCCTCAAAGGCCCCCGTTGAGGTCTGCCGAACTCTGTAAAGTGTGAAAGGTTCTGCAGGTGTCGGAGGTGTTCGTGTTTGGACATATTTCTAAACTGTTTACGTATTTTCTAGTTTAGGTAGTTCGCTGTTCGCTTTGGTTCCTACCGAGCAGCTTGTCGGCCAGCAAGTTGAGCTGCTCCTGGTTCAGGCCTCGCTGCGTGACGGAGGAGAACTGCCAGCTCAGGACCTCCGACAGCTGAGACCACTTTGCCGCGGGAGGGGTGATGAAGAACTTCAGATTCTGAGGAAGAGGAGAGGAGGAGACTTGATGAAGAACTGAGTGCATGTCAAATATAGGGGACTTTTACTGGAGCTTTTAGGCTGATACCAATGTTTTATCATGATTGAAATGTTACACAGATTTTCTACTTTTTTCTCATTTTGATTATGACAGCTGTGGTAACATATATATGTGTGTGTGTGTGTGTGTGTGTGTGTGTGTGTGTGTGTGTGTGTGTGTGTGTGTGTGTGTGTGTGTGTGTGTGTGTGT
>NW_011358669.1:0-1780 GCF_000735185.1 Notothenia coriiceps | reverse complement strand
GTCAGGACTCAGAGACACGAGGAGAGCTGGAGCTCTGATGGAGTCAGGACTCAGAGAGACACGAGGAGAGCTGGAGCTCTGATGGAGTCAGGACTCAGAGAGACACGAGGAGAGCTGGAGAGCTGGAGCTTTGATGGCAAACACTGACGGTTTATCCGGGCCACGGGTTGACCACACGGTAGAGATGCCACAATCAATTCTGAAGAACCCCAACAACCCCAAGTGTAATAATCAACATTCTTTATCAGCGAGACTAAACAAATATGGACCCTGAATGACATGTTACTACATCCAAAGTGACTAACATGCTCAATACTGTGGACAATCCCCACAGGAGCACTTTGGGGTGAAGTGTCTCAGGGACACAACGACATGCTGACTGCAGTGGGGTTTGAACCTGTGACCCCCTGATCCGAACACCAACGCACAACCCACTGCGCCACACACCTCCTCATCTACCTAGAGCTCCCGTCCACAGGAAAGAATGTGCGTCAGGGAGCCTTCGTCCCTGAACAGTAAACTACCTCATGGCGGCTTGTGCTCGGTCATAGCCTGGCAACAAGCTCCTGAAGAGAGATAGCAGCAGAACCCCAGGCCGTAGACCTGTGCCGTGGGAAAGGAGACGGTGAGAGGAGGAAAGGATGAACTGGGTCAAAGGTTGAATACCTAAGCAAATGATTCCCCAACAATAAAGAAACTCTCTGGGGAGAATTTTTCCTCCTTTTTCTCGTGAACTATATTTTGTAATTTATTTATGATCTATGATGTGGTTCTCGGACTCATTCGTGCACCTCTCTTTGTGAGAGCTACTGATCAGAGGTCAGGGTGATTTCCTGTCTGATGGCGTCCTTCCTGTTTCAGATAAACCCGTCAGCGTCTCGTCTCCTCGACCCTACGTCCGGCAGCCCTCCCTCTCCTTCATCACCGCTCAGCCCTGGTCCCCCTCCTCCTCTTCCTCAGCTCCTCCTCATCGTCTCCTTACTTCCTCCTCTTCCTCACTTCCTCCTCACCTCCTCCCTTCTTCCTCACTTCCTCCTCACCTCCTCCCCTCCTCCTCACTTCCTCCTCCCCTCCTCCCCTTCTCTACCTCCTCTTCCTCATCTCCTTCTCACCTCCTTACCTCCTGCTCCTCTTCCTCAATTCTTCCTGACCTCCTCCCCTCTTCCTCCTCTTCCTCACTTCCTTCTCCCCTCCTCCCCTCTTCTTCGGCTCCTCCTTACCTCCTCCCCTCTTCCTCCTCACTTCCTCCTCCCCTCCTCACCTCTTCCTCCTCTTCTTCACCTCCTCCTCTCATCCTCCCTTCCTCCCCTGCTCCTCTCAGAGGCCTGACAGAGACTCTGCTGCTGGACTTTGAGGAGAGACGAGTGAAGGGGAAGCTGGAGGACAGCGCGGTGAGTTAGCCACGCTCTTATTTTGAAAGGACTTCTTTGACTGTTAGAATCTGAGGTGTTTACGTCTCTTCTGCTCTGCTCTCAGTACGCAGGCATTCTGCTGGTGGACGACGTGAATAACGAGGTACAGACCTCATTTTACTTTTACGTCTTTGTGTCCTCCTGTCTTTGTTTCTTGTCTCATGTCTCCTTGTCTCCTTGTTGTCTCATGGTGTCCTTGTGTCTTTTCTCTGGTGTTTTTGTCTGATTAATTGTTGTATCTAGCCTTGTGTCCTTGTTGTCTTCTTCTCTCCCTTGTATCGTAATCTTCTTGTCCCCTTGCCTCCTTGTCTCCTTGTATATGTGTCTCTTCTCTCAGGTGTCTTTGTTTATTTATATTTTTATAAATC
>NW_011358668.1:0-1950 GCF_000735185.1 Notothenia coriiceps | reverse complement strand
AGAGAGTGAGAGTGTGTGTGTGTGTGTGCGTGTGTGTGTGTGTGTGCGTGTGTGAGTGTGTGTGCATGTGTGAGAGAGAGAGAGAGAGAGAGTGAGAGTGTGTGCGTGTGTGAGAGAGAGAGAGAGAGAGAGTGAGAGTGTGTGTGAGTGTGTGTGTGTGTGTGTGTGTGTGTGTTTGTTTGAGAGAGAGAGAGTGCGTGTGTGTGTGTGTGTGTGTGTGTGTGTGTGTGTGTGTGTGTGTGTGTGTGTGTGTGTGTGTGGTGTGTTTGGTCCGTGTGTGTTTGTGTGTGTGTGTGTGTGTGTGTGTGTGTGTGTGTGTGTGTGTGTGTGTGTGTGTGTGTGTGTGTGTGTGTGTGTGTGTGTGTGTAGGCCGTAAAGTGTCCCATGAATAGGCGTCATGTTTCCGCCTGCTGAAGCTGCAAATCTTCACCAGGGGAGACAAAGACTCGTAAATGCAGAGTCAGAGTCATTTCCCTGTGACACACCTCTCTCTGTTTACCTGGTGATTTAACGAGTGGTTATTTTCTTTAAGTACCCGAAAATCACTTTTTAAATGAAAATGATTTGTTGTATTAAATATTTCATAGTTAGTAACTGTAGAAGAAAATAGGATGTTATGATAAAATACTTTTTCATTTCTGTCAACCCTGTAATAGCAGCAGTGCTCATGCTTAGACAACAACATCAGTTGTTTACCATTACCTGCCAAAACTCAACCATTTGAGCAAATCCAACAACAAATCCCACGAACATGTGCATTCCCTGCTCTGCTATTAAGACCATTGCAGTCAGGAGGGTTACATCTTTTGGTTTGAAAACTCAACATTTATGTTAACCCTTAAATGGGCATTCCTATATAAACACAATCAAATCAATTGAGTGCTGTATTCTACATAGCACCCATATTACACATGAATACACCGTCATTACTCCGTTGTGTCCTGATACCCTCCGGCCTCATCCAATCATTTACTCTCCTGCTTTAAGATAAGATACGATACGATAAGAAGTACTTCATTGATCCCAAATTGGGAATTGGCAGCAATTAAAAGACAAGACATTGAATATTAGAGAAATTAAAAGACTAGAGAAACAATCCCAAATATTTCTGAAATAGAAATAAAATGGCATTACCTTATCCTCCTTCCCTCCCTCTCTCCTTCCCTCCCTCCCTTCATTGATTGTTGTGCTTTTTTTTTGTCTTAATGTGTGCATATGTATACATGTGTCTTTTGATTTTGTATATATACATAAATGATACATATTTGTATATCTATTTGTATTTTTGTATTCAGGATTGTGGGAAACGGTATTTCGATCTCTCTGTCTGTACACACAAACTGGAAGATTGACAATGAAGTTGACTTTGACTTCCTCCCTCCCTCCTTCCTCCCTCCCTCCTACACTCACCTGGAGCGGCGAGGTTTTGGACCTGTAAGGGAACGGGGGCGTTGGCCTCGGAGGCGAGGGTGAGGCGGCCTCCCTTTGCGATGCGCTCACACAGGAGGGTGATGTGCTTCTTGAGGCGGGCGGTGTCTCGGGGCAGGCCCAGGACGGGGCCCCCCTGCTGGGCCAGAGAGGTGGCCTGGTCCCTGGGGCTCCTGGAGAGGCAGCTGTGCAGGAGGTGGGACACGGCGGCGTCACAGCTCTCCTCCCAACCCTGAGGAGAGACAGGGGGAGGAGTTTGAGAAGGGGATAGGAACAAAGGAGATACACTTGATGTTTTTTATGCTTCTTAGGGAACTGTTGGGAAAATACTGAATGTCCTCTTCCAATCTGAGAGTAACAAGATAACAAAGGTATCAACTGTAGCTGTGAACATGACAGGATGTGTGATTACCTAGGAGAGCATCAGGACTGTTTGAGGCATATGATAGCTATGTGATTAACATGATGATTCAGCCTCTATGGAGAGAGACATATGACAAGCATGCTCATTTCTGACGTGGA
>NW_011358667.1:0-2325 GCF_000735185.1 Notothenia coriiceps | reverse complement strand
AAACAGAACTGGAAGCAGTATTTATTTTTCTTTATGGATATTTTACAAATCGCTCCCCTTTCAAACTGTATTCTTGTTTATTAATAGCAACTTTTTTTACTGTCATTATAGTATTTTATACCTGTTTACTTTATTCTCTTATTTTTGTATAACTATAATGATCATATAAATATGTGCCTTTACCTCACTGGTTGTAGAAAAAGCTTCTTATATTCATTAGCATAGCTAGCTAACCATATGCTAATAACAACAAAGTTATTGACTGTATGATCAGTATGACAGATGAACAGATCGCCACTGGGCTTACTACTAAAGACACAGCCACGCTAAAACTGCGGCATGTGTACGGCTCCTTATGGGTACTGCAATTTTTGGAAGTGCCGGAGTGGGGTTCTGGTGCCCTCCGTCAGAACTGCACCCCAGACATATGCCACGTGATGACACGTTAGGCTCGTGTTGTGTTCAAGGACCCTGACCTTGGCTAGGAAAAACAGGCACTTGCTTGTTTAATTTTTTTGCGGTCTAGATATCTCTTAATTTTTTTCTTTTTTGCGAGTGTTTATAAATTACCTCGAGGGCCGTACCAAATCGTCTCGCGGGCCGTATACGGCCCGGGGGCCGGAGATTCCCCACCCCTGTTTTAGAGCTTTGGTAAAAAAAAAGACTGCTAATTAATGTCTGGAATTACAATATTTACATATACTTAGACAGCTGCAAAATGACACTCAAGAAAAGCAAGTAGTGAGCAGCCATAAAACAATTTCCCGTCTTTTCCAGGTGTTGGTGTTGAGGGAGCTGGCTGTGAGCGCACCCACCTTCTTCTTCCAGCAAGTGCAGCCCTTCTTCGACAACATCCTTTACGCAGTGTGGGACCCCAAGCAAGCCATCCGAGAAGGAGCTGTATCTGCACTACGAGCCTGTCTCATCCTCACCACTCAGAGGGAGACCAAGGAAATGCAGAAACCGCAGTGGTACAAAGTAAGACACCCCACTGTGTAGCGGCACATTTGAAGAAGGCTGCATGTATTTGCCAGAGATAACACTTGTGTCGTTGTGGTGGGCTTGATGAGTGTTTGTAATTTTTCTGCAACAGCAAACATTCGACGAGGCAGAGAAAGGCTTCGACGAGACGTTGGCCAAAGAAAAAGGGATGAATCGCGATGACAGGGTCCACGGTGCTCTTCTGATCCTCAACGAGCTGGTTCGCATCAGCAGCATGGAGGGAGAGGTGAGGGCTGAGCTCCTCGTGGAAACACATCTGTCAGTGGTCTCACTCTCTGCTGAATGAGGCTCCTTCTTTAAGGTGGAGGGTGTAGATACAGCAGCAAGCTTAGAGACCAACTACCCTCCATCTAACAGAAAATGTTTTGTAACCATAGTTTCGTACCAGAATCTCTTGATTCAAAAAAAGAAAAAATAGTTATTTATCTGTTCTCGAAACCACCTTGTTTTTAAACCTGATATTAATGAGCTGCTACATTATTGCAACAGTTCCTGTAAATATACAAAATGTTTACAGTTCTTAAGTAAAAATAAAAACAACATAACTTTTAAGTAGGGATGCACCGAATATTCGGCCGCCGAAAATTATCGGCCGAAAATGGTTAAAAAGGCCCTTTCGGCTCCCAATTCACCGAATGTCAGAGAACAGGGTTACGTTGGTAAGCTAACGTGTTGTTGTGATGACGTAATCAAAACGCGGCGACAAGCACGGCGCGCGACCATGCTCGCGGCTGGCTCACAGCCAACATGTCTGCCGCTTGGAGATATTTAAAAATATCAGAGAAAGAGGCGCGGATTGCGATTTGTAAAACGTGTTCAGCTGACATTTCTCGAGGGGGTGTAACTGCAAAGACTTTCACCACTTCGGGATTACTCCACCACTTGAAATCAAAACACCCGGACAAATTTGCGGAGTATTATCAAATCACAAGCACTGACAGCGAGAGACTGTTCAGCGCTGAATCTCATGTGCTTGATGAGAAGAGGAACAGACTTATGGCTGATAAAGCAGAGAAGTTACTGTTCATTAAAAAGAACCTCCCACTTTTCCTTAATAAGTAGACAAGGCTGGCTTATCATAAGCTTATCTAGTTCTACATGTCTACTCTATACCCACTTTCCTGAACAATTTTCATTGTGAGTTATAATTCACCATCTCAGGTTATCATTAGGGGGAAATGACAGCACAGTGTTCAATATATTGTACTTTCGGTATCTAAATGATACACTGTTGTTTACATTGCTCATGAGGACAGACCTCCTTATTTGCAGATTCTTGAAATTGTAATTTAATTTGTAATTGATTGTGGATTTTGTATCCAG
>NW_011358666.1:2721-6011 GCF_000735185.1 Notothenia coriiceps | reverse complement strand
TGTTTTTGTAGTGTATCTGTCTTCTGTAGAGATTTTTCATTTATTCTGTATATATTCTTTGGGGGGGCGCCAGCAAAAATATCTCCTAGGGCAGGGGTGCCCACACGTCTTTGGCTGGTGAGCTACTTTCTAAATGACCAGCTCACAGAGGTCTACCAACCAAAAATAAAATCCCAAATTTCAAGGGTTGCTGAATAACACGTTTTATTTATACATGGGATAACCATGGGACAACTAGGCTGCAACAAACGACTAATTTGATAATTGATTAATCTATCGATTAATGAAACGATTAATCGACTATTCGGACTATTACTGTATGCCTTGCACAATTTCTCAAACGCTCTTATTTAGCCATCAACTTTTAGATTTAGCTTGGGGTTGTTTTAGGCATGTGGAAACTAACAATGAATACAATAAAGATGAATACTTGATTCAAAAATACACATTATTAAATTAACTAAACAAATTGTGAACAAAATTAACATTGCTTTTTATTAATTAAATAAATAATATTTCACATCAAAAGAAACATTTTAAAAAATCGTATTAAATAATCTGATGACAGAACTGTAAACAGAACAGCTGAAACTTTAACAAAATAAAGAGTAACTCTGTTACCTCTTATCATTAACCATAATTGAGTTAACTCCGTGTGTTGCTGCTAGCATACATAACACCTGACGTGGAAACGTTACTCGTGGATGGGGCTACAGAGCTGCTAGAAAGACAGTCGAACCCGGTGCATTCCTCCGTCTGAACGTGGTGCACTTTTGCTAAATGTTTAGACAAATTGCTCGTGTTACCGCCCTTACATGCTAAACACTCTTGACAACGAGCATTGTCCACCTCAAGACAGGTAACATTTAACCACACCTTGGAGCGCTTCTCTCCGCCATCCCCGCCGTGTGTTGCTACATGTAGTAGCCGAGTGTGTGTAAACTGCCCCGCCCCCTCGCACACAGACGGGGGAGAGAGAGATCTCGACTGGATTGGAAAGATCGAAAATACACCGACCATAGACGCATTGTTTGTCTTTTTGTTAGAAACGAGTTGGCGACACTAAGACTGCGAGATAATGTTTGTGTAGCAATAATACATGACCTTTCTCTTTCTCAACTCGCTACTCGGAGGGAAGTCGCTGTCATATGCCTTGTGAACACTCCGATAATGCCTCTCCACGTTACCTTTCTTTGGAAGAGCGACGCTTGCTTTACAAATAAGGCAAATAACCTTTGAATGTGACATCACAAACAAATATTCTTCCTCCCATTCTGGGTCGAAATGGTACGTCTTTAGCTTTTTGCTCGGTCCCACACTCATTTTGTTGTTTGTCTCTTGTTTGTCTTTTTAACTTAATTTGAGTTTTCCCGGCACTTGACTGATTTTGTATCGCTTTGCATTCTGGGTTAACAGACTGGAAAGCGATAGGTCGCTTTTTCTGTCAATCAAGTAAACTCCTGAATTAAGTGGCAGGGAGGCCAAGGGAGGAGGGATCAATACCTGTTTTGTCTATTTTAACGGAGCTGGATTTTTTTTTTTTATGAATGACTCCTGATCTACCAGCATTGCCCCCGCGGTCGACGTACTGGGCACCTCTGGTTTACATGCATAAAAACCTTCATAACACACAAGGGGACGGGCAATAAACGGAAAAGCACGACATGGGACCTTTAAGTCTAATACATTTGTTTGAATATGCTCCCTAGTATTCAAGATAAGAGACATCACCCTGTCCATCGAGCCTGCTCCCGATGTGACTCGGGACACCAATGTGACTCTGAGATGCCAGGCCATCGTCAGCAGCTCTGGGCCGGAGGCGCTGAGTCGTGAGTACAGAATATACAAGGACGGCAACACCATCTACTCCAAGAACACAAGCACCTCAGAGGATCTCCTTTACCCTTTGTCCGAGGCCCGAGTATCCAACTCCGGAAAATACAAGTGCAAGATCAGCATTGAGCAGGAAGACATGACGAGTGGAGCCGAGAAACTCACAGTAGCAGGTCGGTTTGATAATGTGGATACAGTATTATTTGTGGTTGTTTGAGAAGTTCAGGTGAATTTGATGGTGTTAGAATAGTTTTTTAAATGTGGTTAAATTAATCGCTTGCCGGCAGCATTCTCCTAAAAAAACAGTGAGCTAGGCATGATTAGCATTTTTTTTAAGCCATATATTGTAACTGGAACAGGAATCGAAATCCCCTGCTTGGAAGTTCAAACCGTTTTTTCAAAATTAAAGTCTTAGTGTTTATGTGCAACAGCAAGTCGGATACATTCTTTAACATTGGTAGACGATGGTCTAATTTTGTTTACTTTTTTGAACCACTGTTGGATTAAAACTGCAAATCTTCCCCCATTTTGGGTCTCCAGGCCTGTCAAAACCACTTGTCCACATTAACAAGGGTGTGGTCAGTGAAGGGGAGGAGGTAACAGCCACATGCACAGCGCCCGGCGAGACAGGATCCTTTTTTTTTTACTTCTACGAAGACTCTAAAGAGATCCAGGAGAAGCAGGTAAACGTCAACCAGGTGGAGGCCAGGCTTCACTTCAGCAGCACTGGCAACCACACAATTCACTGTGGCTATACTGTCCTTGTAACGCCAGAGTCCTTCAAGTCAAAAGAAAGCCTTTCTGTCACTGTTTCAGTCAATGGTGAGAAGCATCTTTACATTTCTGTTCTTTTCAAAGCATTGTACGGTGGCCCTGAAGTGCAAGTCAAAACAACATTTCACAAAACTCCACAGCATTTCAGAAAACACTACAGCATTTCACAAAACGCTTCAGCATTTCAGAAAAACACTACAGCATTTCACAAAACGCTTCAGCATTTCAGAAAAACACTACAGCATTTCACAAAACGCTTCAGCATTTCACAAAACACTTCAGCATTTCACAAAACACTACAGCATTTCGCAAAACGCTTCAGCATTTCACAAAACACTTCAACATTTCAACTTTTACGGAAAGGGTATTCCTTTAGGGAGAACACTTCTTGTTTGTTATTGGACAGAGCCAGCCAGAGAAGCACTGCTGTGATTGGTTGTTTTTGCTGCCAGTCAAGAAATGAGGCTTTGTGATTGGTCAGCACCCGACAGCGCTACATGTCCCAACACATCAGCCGTTAGTTGTTAGCACACAGAGCTCACAGCTCCTCATATCTGTTCAGAAACTGGACAAAAGTTAAACATGTAGCGTTTTGTGAAATGCTGTAGCGTTTTCTGAAATGCTGTAGTGTTTTCTGAAATGCTGTAGCGTTTTGTGAAATGCTGAAGTGTTTTCTGAAATGC
>NW_011358666.1:0-2693 GCF_000735185.1 Notothenia coriiceps | reverse complement strand
TGTTTTTTGAAATGTCGTTGTGTTTTACGAAATGCTGTAGCGTTTTGTGAAATGTTGTAGTGTTTTTTGAAATGTCGTGTTTTATGAAATGCTGTTGCGTTTTATGAAATGTTGTTTTGACTTGCACTTCAGGGCCACCGTACATTTGAGGCGTCTCAGAGCTTTTTCTTCATTGGTTTTGTTTCCTTAGAGCTTCCCATCGTAGCGGTTTTGGAGATTTTCCCCAAGTCCAAGATCTATGAAGGAGACAAACTCCACATCTTTTGCTCGGTCAAAAACGATCAGCGCAGCTCGGAAAGTATCAACCTGTACCTGAGCCAGGGGAGCCAGCTTCTCAGCATTGGATACTCTAAAGTCAACCACAGCATGGTCGCTCTGGCAAAGGACCCTGGAGAGTTTGAGTGCAGATTAGAGATGGGAAATGTTAGAAAAATTTACACAAAGGCGGTGTCAGTGACTGGTGAGTGGACAAGAAAAATACCTGTGTGCAAACTGCAGCCTGCATATAAATATGTGTAATAGCTACTGATGTATGTTTCATCTTAAATATCAATGATTAGCATTAATACTGAGTTCTGAGTAGCTTTGTTAGCTTTGCTAGCCATTGTTAGCAATACCAGTTAATAATGCATTACGCTGTATTTGTACATACAAACTCCATAGTAAGCTTAGAAGCAACATGGCCAGTGCCACAGATAAAAGTTGAACCATGTTCTGTATGACTGATTTATTAACATATACATAGGTGTATTACTCTTACTTCAGCTTCCACTGGTTGATGTCATCCAGGAGCTTGAGCTCTGGGTTAGTGAGGTTCTGCTGACTTTTCAAGGCGTAAATTTGACTTTATTGGGCGTTAAAGTTGAAATTGGACTAGGAACTTTAAAATTCTAACCTCCCAGTTCAACTGGAATCCATTACTATATTCTTATGAATGCTACACCTGTGGAGCTCCAAAACTGATACAATGTTGTTAAATGTTATCAGACACTCAATAGTCAGTTCTTAGCTTTTCATTTATTTTATCCAATTAACAGTATTTCTATTATTTATTGTTTAATAGAGTGCCACAGTGACGCATCCTAAAACCCGGAAATAAACTCCTCCCGGTTCCTTCGACAAAAAACAATGCAATTTCTCCATAGGATTTTGGAAAATAGCTGGAAATAAGGTCTGTGGTTGACACACATTTAAGAGACAGATCACGTTTTTTTCAGCCGGATAATATCCACATGTCTACCCTGCTTTTATAATGTTCTAATCATAAATCTATCGATCGTAAATCTATCGATCATAAATCTATCGATAAGATTTATGATTGTTTTTTGTCGAAGGAACCGGAAGTGGTAAAATGCTAACTTACTTCCGGGTTTTAGAACGCGCCACTGTGGCACTCTATAAGTCTGACAGTCTTTTTACACATTTTGTTGTTGTAAATAAAAGCATTTCCTCTATGAAGTGATATGAAAGCAGATGATGACTTGTTTTCTGTATCTATCCACAGAGCTGTTTTCAGTGCCCACTCTCACCATGTATCCTGCTGAAGTCTTTCAAAGGGAATACATGACACTAAACTGCAGAAGTGAGAGCTCTGCCTCTGAAAGACTCGGCAAGGACGAGTTGACATACACTCTTGATCCAACCGAAAGCCCACTGAACTCCAAAGTCAACGGAGTATTTTCTGTCAAAGCCCTGCTATATGATTTCAACTATACCTGTGTAGCTAAAGCCAAGGAAATAGTGAAACGCAGTGAAACCCTGACTGTACGTCCTAAAGGTAAGCTCACGTGATGGGTCTTTCAGAGGCTGCATTTAACAAAGCCATTTTAAATACACACCTCTCTATTTTAATGTTATATGATTCCGTTTTCTTCAAGTTTGTACTTTGTTGGTCGAACGCACTTATTGTAGGTCGCTTTGGATAAAAGCGTCAGCTAAATGCAATGTAATGTAATGTAATGTTAATGTCTTAACATCTTAACATCCTTCTCTGTCTTGGATTGGCTTAACATGATAATCCAACCCCAAGCCCTAACCCAGTGGTTCCCAAAGTGGGGGGCGAAGAGGCATGACAGGAAAAAATGCTTTAAAAGATTAAAAAAATAATAATAATCATAATTTGAAAAATTATTGATTCGAAAGTAATATGATACAGTACTATTACGTCTGGGTCTCTGTGTTTCATTAAAGCTCGGCTCTGTGTGTGTGGAACGAGCCATTTTCTGTGCGTGAGAAAGAGAGAGAGCGAGCGCACCAGTACCGGAGATCGTTGTTGTTAGCTTCTGGTGCTAGCGAGCTACGCTAACGGATATACATTTAAGGAGTTTTTTCAACAACAAAGTGGAGGAGAGTCCTCTCCTGTCAGACTGAGAGGCTCAGTGAGCTAAAGGACTCTCTCAGTGTTATCTCAGTGGGTCTCAAATGTTTTGGTCACCATTCATGTAAACAATTATTTCCGAGGCACACGTTTATATGATCATTATAGTTATAAAAAAATAAGAGAATAAATGAAAAACAGGTATGAAATACTATATGACAGTAAAAAAAGAATAAAGTTTAAAAGGGTAATTTGTAAAATATCCATATAGAAAAAGTAAATCTGTTTACAGTTCTGTTTCATATAGGTGTTGAGAGATGTATCCATAGATCTCTTCATTTTGCTCTCAAAGTGCACCAGATTGATGCATTTAACT
>NW_011358665.1:0-1224 GCF_000735185.1 Notothenia coriiceps | reverse complement strand
ACCGTTATCCAGGCACTGGATCTGAGGTTGTAAGAGTCACAAACTGGAGCAAATCTGGCACATATGTAGAGTGGAAGCTTACCTAAAATGGCTTTATACATTAATAAAAACCCAATGCTGCATCCTACGCATAGTAAGTGAGGACCATCCAGTTAGGCTATACAGTTTGCAATGATGAGTCCTATAGGGTGCATTTGATATAACGCAGTGCAGCATGGGAGAGTGGGTCAAGTTACTACTGTAGGTAGTTCTATTTACCTTGGCATTATAGAGCAGACAAACACACAGTATAACCCTTTTCACTGGTTCTCTTTATACAAATCCATGAAATTAGCCTTCTATAGCTAATGTATCATATTTTAATTTAGGGATTCAATTATTTTTTCAAATGAAATAAAAAGAAACCAAGTTTATTTGTTTATTTTTATTATATATGCTACTGTGTATGTTCTTTCCCATTATGACTATGTATGTCATTACGTATGGTATTCCTGTCATGCTATGTTTTTTCTTTATTATTTCTTGTTGGCTGTTCTGTTTGTCTTCTATGTTGTAAAAGAGAAGCCTTATTTCCACCCCAAAGAAATCTGTACTATTGCTTACACTCGTATGCTTCTTCTCAATATAAATATTTGAAACGAAATAATAAAAGAAACCGGAACTGACAATTGACTGCCTTCTGATTACAACTTTAACTTCATTGTTACCACTTTCTCTTCTCCTTCTTCCAGGCACTGTGCTGTGGTACGACAGCTCTCTGCCGGCCCACCCTCGGCTCCATCAGGCTCACGTGGGCCCCCTGCTGGACGAGGGGCCGATGCCTCACTCCCTCCGGCCCCTTGTCCACTCTCTGAGGGCCGTCAAGAGCTCCGCTGAGGTGGCACTAATGCAAGAAGCAGGTCACATCAGTGCACAGGTTAGTGTGTGTAAATTGCTCAGTGTCAACTTTATACAATTACCAACAAAAGCCTGCAGGTAAGGCAACATTTTCAACAACATGGATTGATAAAGGGGACTCTGAAAGTTTCAGTAAAAAAAAGATTCTCTCTCTTTTTGTCCTGATCCATTCATATAAAAACCTGTCTGAAAATGAGCTGATCAGATTTTGGCCACTTTATGATGTCATAACGATTTTTTGGCTTGTGTAACCATTAGCCAATCAGCAACCAAGGTGGTATGTAACTGAATTATTTTCTTTCAGGCTTTTCGGAGAACGATGGCTAT
>NW_011358664.1:0-2493 GCF_000735185.1 Notothenia coriiceps | reverse complement strand
AAAATACGTAAATTGCATTAAATCAAGGAGGCAATTAAAAGCACCCTGCAAACTATTATCCAATGAGCATATTTCCAGCACTTAAACACGTTCAATAACAGCCCATACCGCCGTTCAAGTCCCCCTATCATGATGAATGAAAACAATCTGCGTGTTGATGGAATGTACTCTCTTTCTATTGACGAACACGTCCTCATCTTTTGATGGCGCAATTATTTTTATGTGCGTCCCGTCAATAGCACCGACCACACCGGGCATACCTGCAATTGCCATGAAGTTGGCTTTGATCCTGTGTAGTTGTTGATTGTCCAAAGGAAACCGGATAAACTGTTGGATGATATGTGGTCTAGAGAGCGCGTTGATGGTTTGGTTTATGGCACAGCTGACTGATGGTTGCGATATTCCTAAATCGTCGGCATTGCAAAGTTGCATTTTCCCTGTTGCTAAATATCGTAGTGTTGCCAAACATTTTATTTCCGGACTAATCGGGTTATTCCTGTTAGTCGGGGATGTTATTGCATCCCGCACTAATTCCACAACAAGTTTGATACCCTCACGATTTAGCCTATATCTCTTGATCAATTCACAGTCTTCCATTGTCTCCAAAACATTTAGTCTCTCAGCCATTTTCAGATTCTTTGTGAATAGGTCTTACTGAGTTAGGAGTCCTCTCGAGGACTTTTAAGCTCTCTCAGACTTAGGTGCTACTTTTAGGCCTAAAATACTTTGTGAATTGCTCTTAGTGAATCAAATTAGGAGTCCTAAATTTAAGACTGACACGCCCATTATGCTTAGGAGTTTCTCCTAAATTCGCCAGTTAGGAGCTACTTTTAGCCCTAAAATCCTTTGTGAATACGGGCCCTGAAGTCATATCGGCTCCTCGGGTTAAAAGCACTGTGTTTTGAGTATAAGGTAGTGTTCATTCACATTCTGTGGCTGAGATTGAGTTACTATAGCTGTTCATCATGTGTCAGATTTAATCTAATGGATTAAGATGACGGCTATTAAACACCAAACTGTGTGTATTCAGCCTCTTCAGGCTTAAAATCCTGACAGGAATTTTCTCCCACCTCATTTTTGTCTTACAGACAACTGATTGCTTGCTTTATGTATTCACCACACTGGGCAGGAACAATTCAGTGGTTTGTTGAAAACACATTTTTCATTGCTCTGTTTTTCTAATCCTTTGTCTTTTGGTTTAAAAGTGGAGATTAAAAGTTCATTCTTGACCGTCAAAAAAAACATGCAACATACTTAGATTGGTCTGCTGGTTTGAGTCAGCCCTATACGTGTATTTCAGAGAGTATATACAATTTACTAATCCTATGTCTTGTTTTTTGTGTTGCCCATAAATATAAAGGCTGTTTCCTGTGGCAAATGCAAGCCATTAAAAGGAGCATCACGTTTACAACAGTAGATTAGCATTTTAGACTGATCTGTTTACAGACAGTGTGAAAAGAGAGGGTTGGTGCTTGGAGATAAAGGAGGAAGAACACTATTTCAAACTGGTCAGAAGAAGCGAGAGGGGGACAGATTCAGACGCTGCAAAAGAAAAGGAAGGAGTGAGAGCTGAAAGCAGATGAGTGGATGACATGACAGGAATAAAAGACATCCGGTCGCTTAATGTATGTAGGCAATATTTTCATATTTACCAAAACTGTAAACAGTCATTGAATTTGGTTGACCTAATGGCATTGTACTGGTAAGACAGACATGATATTACCCCAGTGTAAATCCACTGGCTGACACATTGCATGTGTAAGGCTCTCGTCATCTCACGCCAAGACTACTGAAACTCCCTCCTGGCTGGTCTACCATGTGCCATCCGACCTCTGCGGATCATCCAGAATGCAGCGGCTCGTCTGGTCTTCAACCTTCCTAAATTCTCCCACACCACGCCGCTCCTCCGCTCCCTTCACTGGCTTCCAGTAACTGCTAGAATCCACTTCAAGACACTGGTACTTGCGTACCATGCTGTGAATGGATCTGGCCCTTCCTACATCCAGGACATGGTTAAACCGTACACCCCAGCACGTGCACTCCGCTCTGCATCAGCCAAACAGCTCGCTGCACCCTCACTGCGAGGGGAACCCAAGTTCCAATCAGCAAAAACTGGTGGGTTTGCTATCCTGGCTCCAAAATGGTGGAATGAGCTCCCCATTGACATTCAGGACAGCAGAAAGCTTACACATCTTCCGGCGCAGACTGAAAACTCATCTCTTTCGACTCCACTTGGAGCGATATAATTACTAACAAAGCACTTAAATACCAACAAAGGACTGGCTTATCTAAAGCTAATTGAGTAGCACTTGAATTGTTTTGGCTCTATGAAACCTGATGTACTTATATGATTCTGTTTTCTTCAAGTTTATATCTTCTTGGTCGAATGCACTTATTGTAAGTCGCTTTGGATAAAAGCGTCAGCTAAATGCAATGTAATGTAAACTGAGTGATTTAATGAAATAATGATAATAATAATAGTTTGGTTTAATC
>NW_011358663.1:0-482 GCF_000735185.1 Notothenia coriiceps | reverse complement strand
CAGAGCAGCAACCTGAGTTTAATGGATGTTTCCTTCTGCACTTTGTTTCTTGAGACAACAGGGCATGTTTGGTTTTTCTTTGAGGGAAATCGTTTTTTTGAAGCTGTTGTTGGCCTGTGGAAAAATGTAATCATAAGAAATGACTCTGGGAAAGCTGCAGATAGTGCCATAAGAAATTAATGCATCTGATTATTTAATGTTTAATGTTGTTTTTATAGGCAATAATTTAAGCTTTGTTAGTTCCAGGTTTAATATGTGCAATAAGTTCATTTCAATAAGTTCTGCAATAAACATTGAACCAGTCCGGCCCTCGACTAGTACCCATTTTTTTTATTTTGGCCCACTGTGTATTTGAGTTTGACACCCCTGCTCTAGACAGTAGCTGCCGGGTTCCGCATGAGCTCAGCTCCCTCTTTTTTTTTTCTTTTTTTTTTTTTAAAGCTTTATCCCTCAAATCAGCACTTTTGAAACAGGAAGTGAAA
>NW_011358662.1:12944-16190 GCF_000735185.1 Notothenia coriiceps | reverse complement strand
AGACGCCGATCCATTAAAGAAGAACAAAGGGGGGAGGCAGCAGAAAAACGTTTTAAATCGCTGCTGAAACGCTGGAAAACCTGTGCACACGTCGCCCGGTGCAGCGCGGACACACACCGAACACACACTGCCCCCAAAAAAGCAAAACCCACATTTGTATTTTCTTGAATCCGCCTTAAAGCCCCCCCTCTCCGTCCATGTGCTGCTCGGAGCTCCATCCTCTGTGCCGGGATCGATCCTTCGACAGGTTATAGATCATCCTCAGATGCTAGGATCGATGCAGATGATCACACACACACATATGATTACTAACACACACACACACGCACGCACGCACGCACACACTCAGGGCTGTGAGGATTATCATTCTGAGAGCTGTGTGATTTATGATCCGATGCTCACCTGGACGATGCCTAAATCACATTTCATTCAGATTCATCACCTGATGACAGCAGCTGCAATCAGGACTCAATCAGTGTGATCACATGATCAATAAACAGATAGATAGATACAGTACATATGTATATTTGATAGATAGTTCTCATATATCTCTCTCACTGTCATTATGGATTTTACTTTTAAGTTCCGTTTTATTTTGAGATGTTTACGTCTGTTTATTTAGTACTCCTTTTCAACGCCTTGTGACGAAAACATTGCCTTAATTGGATCAATAAAGTATATCTTATCTTATATACCGTACATATCAACACTAGAAAGATGTATAACATGCATCTATATAACACTCAAACATAAGAAAAGAAGTAAGAATAGACATTAAAACTGATATCAACCTACTACAGTAAATATTTCAAAGACTTTAAAGAGAAAACAGCCTGAGACTAAGATACTGTTGTGCTCCCAAATGCGTTACAAATACTCTACGCACCACACCAGAACATATATGGATATCTGGAGCTCACTGTCTCAAACATAATGACAGAAGTCAGAGTACAATGAAATCCCCCTGCAGGATAACTTCACAGTCAGCGTTCAGCAGTGAGATGAATAGAGACGTGATTCAACAGCCTGAATAAACTAAATGCACGATATTCAGTCGATTACTCCAAGGTTCATATTGGAGCTGGAAACCCGAGAAAAAAACATTTGGCAGTAAACATACACTTATCGACACAGAAGACGTATCTTTCCCGTTTTTGAAATAAGTTAGAATACACTCCCAACAGTATACCAAGCTGCTAGGTTCAACTTGAATTGGATTGTACTTTAAAAACAGAACAGAAGCACTGAGGTTTCTAACACTGAGACGTACTTTAATGAACCCTAGTGGAGAAATAGTTGTTACAGAAGCAGCAGGTTATCAGGCGTTGCACAGAAGTAGAAAATATGCATTAAAAAATACAAAAGTTGTCACGAGAAAGACATATATTTGTGTAGAGAGGGTATGGCATACTCGTTAAATAATACATGTTAGAATACCTTATATTATACCAAGCTACTGCAATACGTATTGTACCACAAAAACACTACGCTTACTCAGACTAAGACGTACTTAAAAGATCCTAAATTGGTAATTCTTAAAGCAGCAGCAGCAGGTTAACAGGGAGGCTGTGGCTCAGTGGGTAGTGTGCTAGTTAGTGTGCTAGTTAGTGTGCTAGTTAGTGTGCTAGTTAGTGTGCTAATCTTCGAATCAGAGGATAGCAAGTTCAAACCCCACTGCAGTCAGCATGTCGTTGTGTCCCTGAGACACTTCACCCCAACTTGCCCACAGTATTGAGTATGGAAGTAGCTTTGGATAAAACATTTTGTAATGTGATGTTATCAGGCTTTGCATAGGAGTAATTAGACAGTTATAAACAGTAGACAGACGTATATATAAATGCTTAATGTCTGAAGAACTTCTCTGGGTGTAGTCGGCGATCTGATCAACAAATCTCACAGTGTTTAGTCGATCAGTCCAGGGGTCTTAGTGGAGCTGGAAATCCTTTAAAACACCACATTTCATTTTGCAGTAAATATATACATCAACAGGAGAAGGATGTTGAAATCAGAATACTCACAATAAAGCATCAAGAAATATATTATAATACACTATAATTTACCAAACTACTACAATACACATCGATTTGAAAGCGCTGTAATCAGAGATATGATAACGGGTCAATGTAGATATTTGAGAAACACAACTCCATTCAGGCAAATCTATGAAACAGGAGCTGAAATCCTTTTTAAAAAACTCCACTTTAAGATCAACATGTTTATATGGATTTCAAGCCACTGAAGAAAAAGTGCTTTGATTTAGAATAACGTCACAAAAACTGCTTAAAATGTAAGTTTTATAGGATGCCAAGTCACCTCTCTGTGTTGTTTTCAGCACAAAAAGCTTTCATTGAAGGTGATGAAGAATCAGTGCAATACGTATACTGTGTACGGGTTGTAATTTGCCGCAGCTGTGAGGTGCTGGGGTTGTTCATTCAAACAGCTTGAAATGTAGGTTTTATAGGAAGCTACTTGTATTTAAAACCGGTGACACATTTAGAAGATTTTCCTTTTGTCAGAATGCGTTAATTAAACATAATTTGTGTTGATGCATAAGGGCTGTTAAGCATCATGCATGTACTGTATATTAAGATGTAGTTTGCCCACGTTAAATGTTTACTAGGATTTCAAGTTTCTGGTAAACATGGCTTGGTTTTGCAAATAAAGTGCTTCAGTGTTTACAAGATGCTAAGAGTACTTAAAACAGGCGACACAGTGTTTAAACTTTGAAGTGTTTTTCCTTCAATCTGTCACCTTTCTGCAGAATGCCATCACCAAACATCATTTGTAGGGATGTCCCGATCACCTTTCTTTGCTCCCGATCCGATTCCGATCATTTGATTTTGACAATTTGCCGATACCGATTTTTCCCGATCCGATCTTTATGCAATGCATTAAGAGAAAAAAAGCATTCAAGTTGTCCCTTAAGGTTATTTTTTTATTTAAATTAGATATTCTATCCAACATGGATATAGCTTCTTTCTTTCACAGCAGCATTGGATCAGTTCAGTTGTGCAGCATTGGATCAAAACTAAATAAAGCTTTCAGTACTCGTTAGCTTACTGCTACAATTACACACTGCGCCCACTCTGTTGCCAGATTTGAGAGAAATAACCAGGTCTATGAAAACAAGCCCCAAAGAAGCAACACATACATGATGTTCTGTCATTTGAAACCAAAACTAAGGCCTCAGGATGACTTTAAGACTTGAACATGGTCATTTTTGTTTTGTAACATTGAATACAAAAA
>NW_011358662.1:0-4907 GCF_000735185.1 Notothenia coriiceps | reverse complement strand
TAGGACCTCAAAAGCCATTTGAATTCAAATTATGGCCCCAAAAGATTATAAAATAAATTGAATAAGATACAGGAATATTTATGCCTCTCTCGCTCGAACTCCTGATTTTCTCTATAAGAGCATCAGCTGACATTTACACAGATCACTTCACTCTCAAGAGGATCATTTTTTTTCTCGTACCCTCTGATTCTCGCTCTGTGAGACGAGGTGAAAGGATCGCCCTGCAGAATAATGCTGTGATAATATCAGATTTATATTCATCTTTCCCTTAATCTGAACACACTCTTATCAAGGTCTCCTGCAGAATGAAATTCAGCTGCTCGATGTCTGACGCTGTGATTGGAGAGGAGGTCAGAGGTGATCAATATATCTATATCAAATCAAATCAAATCAAGTTTTATTTATATGGCACATTTATAAACGATTTTTGGTCGAGCCAAAGTGCTGTACATATAATAAAAATAGCCTACATTAGAGACACTTTAAAACATGTGATGAATAGTATATCAATCAGTATAAACAATATCAACAATGTACACAATTCTGGATGATTAAAATGTTATAGGAATATAGGCTTATAATATACACAAGATAGTATATAATTTACAGATATACAGAATAATTGAGGAGGAGGAAGAATAAGATTAGGAAGAGGATAGATAGATGGATAGGTAGATAGATAGGTAGGTAGGTAGATCAATAGATGGATGGATAGATAGATAGATAGATCGATAGATGGATGGATAGGTAGATCGATGGATGGATGGATAGATATATGGATAGGCAGATAGATAGGTAGGTAGGTAGATCAATAGATGGATGGATGGATGGATAGATAGAGAGGTAGGTAGGTAGGTAGATAGATATATGGATAGATAGATAGATGGATGGATGGATGGATGGATGGATAGGTAGATATATGGATAGATAGATAGATGGATGGATAGGTAGATGGATAGGTAGATCGGTATATGGATAGGTAGGTAGGTAGATATATGGATAGATAGATATATGGATAGATAGATGGATGGATGGATAGATGGATAGATAGATGGATGGATAGATAGATGGATGGATAGGATAGATGGATGGATGGATGGATAGGTAGATGGATGGATGGATGGATGGATGGATGGATAGATATATGGATAGGTAGATAGATAGGTAGGTAGGTAGATGGATGGATGGATGGATGGATAGAGAGGTAGGTAGGTAGATAGATAGATATATGGATAGATAGATAGATTGATGGATGGATAGATATATAGATAGATAGATGGATGGATGGATGGATAGATATATGGATAGATGGATGGATGGATAGATATATGGATAGATAGATATATGGATAGGTAGGTAGGTAGATCAATGGATGGATGGATGGATGGATGGATAGAGAGGTAGGTAGGTAGATAGATATATGGATAGGTAGATAGATAGATAGATGGATGGATAGATAGAGAGGTAGGTAGATAGATAGATGGATAGATAGATAGGTAGATAGATAGATAGATAGAGAGGTAGGTAGATAGATAGATGGATAGATAGATAGATAGATAGATAGAGAGGTAGGTAGGTAGATATATGGATAGATATATATATGGATAGGTAGATGAAGAAACTTGACGGTGTTTCCCTCGAGTCTCAGCAGCGAGCAGAGGTTTGACTAAAAGCATTCTTCTTCATTTGAAGGAGACACTTAAAAACACACATAGTTTATTTGGAAACTGCATTAGTTGCTTAGCTACAGCACGTTAAATGAGGACTGCAGGTTTCTGATCCAACTCACACTGTGATTATTCCCTCTAAATGCTTTTAGTTTCTTAATATAGCAGGAGGAACTGACTGTGTGTATAGTTATACATATTTGCACTCATATTTTTACATTTTATATACATTTGTTTTTGTATTCTGGATTGTGGGAAACAGTATTTCGATCTCTCTGTCTGTACACACAAACTGGAAGATGACTGACATTTATTCGTAAACTGATGTCAGTACATGCTGTTTTCAGCCTCTCTAATGTGGACATTTCCTGCTTTTCTCTGTTTTATAATATATTAAAGTGTATATTTGTGGCTTTTTGACATTTAAAGAAACATTTCCATGGACTTTAATCCTGAAATCGAAAAAAAAAACACTGAAAGGCTGCAGATTTCTAACCCAACACACACTTCTGTAACGATTTCCTCTGCATTTCTTTAACTTTCTCTACAGTTTGAGGAAATATCAAAGACACTTGGTAAACGTGTTCACTTAAAACCGAACAGAGCTGCAATGATTACTCAATGGACAGAAAAAGAAACTTCCATAAACCATATTCTTTCATGCATAAATGGCACTTTTCGGTTTCCAGCCCCTCTCACACGGAGACTTCCTGCTGTCTCTCCACCCGGGGTTTTAAACCAACATGCCTCAAAGTTTAGCGAGCAGATCCACAACATGTTTTTGTGCTCCGCTTGCTTCAGTGTTGATGTGAAAAACTCCTGCTTTGCTTTGAAAAATCTCCAATATTGTTGCGTGCTTTGTGATAAATGAGGCAACACTTGCAGAAACACCGGTACGCTCCTTTGACTTCACGCTCTGCAGGCTTTCATATCCCAACTGACACAAAACTGGCTCCAATCAGATCCATCCATCAGCTGCTCCGAGGATTTAGAGCTGCAAATGTTTTCCTGTTTTAAACTTGGATTCATTAGTCTGATGAAAACCGTTTACCTGAAACTTCAGACGTTAACGGCTGCGGTTTAAAACCTGTGAAGTCGCTCCAGAGCAGGAGGGAAGCTCAGCTGCTGGTTCACTCATTAACAGTAAAGAAGTTTTATTTCACTGCTATTTTATGAGCATTCGGTTAAACACAGTCCCACATTAAAACACAGGATACTAGGATATAAGAAGATCAAGGAAATCGAAAAATACAGCCCACACTCAAGGTCCAATTCCTAAATGTTTTCTCAAAGCTTTCCGTGTAACACAGAACATAACTAATGGTTTGATCCCTTTTTGAAGTGTGTTTTGTAAGTTTTAGTTCATGTAAATGGTCTGCAAAGGCTAACATCCCTGTGTTCACGGAGGGTGTGTCTCTCGCATTTCTATTGGCTAGCGCTTCAACACATTATACGTGATAGGCTAAGGGGCGGGACATCTGTAAGAGGTTGGCCAATCGCAACAGAGCCGGCCAGCTAACCAATCAGAGCAGACTGGGCAAAATACTGATATACACCTGAACATCAGCAGGAGAGGACTCTTTAAAGTAGAGACACTACATACTGATATACACCTGAACATCAGCAGGAGAGGACTCTTTAAAGTAGAGACACTACATACTGATATACACCTGAACATCAGCAGGAGAGGACTCTTTAAAGTAGAGACACTACATACTGATATGAACCTAGGAATATGTCACCTTTAACATTTATATCTGTGACGTAAACGTTTTATTAAAAGCAGTTATCTCTTTCTAAACCTATCCAAGTATTTTGGTGGATTTTTTCATTTTAGTCATACCTTTGTTATGCTATTTTAAAAGTGAACGACTTTAACAGTAGTCAGTTTTTTCCCGCGAAACAACCAACGGATCGATTGTATAGGAATTTCATTTTGTAGGGTGACATACAATTCAGGATTAATACAAACAACAGACCTCATGCTTTTGTTTATATCTCAAGATTGAAGTGTTGGTCATAAGAACTATTTTGTTAAACGTAGGACTGTCCCTTTGCCTCCTCTCTTCCCTGCGTGTCTCCTCTCTCTGTTGACGATGAACAGAGCATCTCTGTTTTTACTCTCTCTCCTAATGACCAATTAACCCTCTTCTCCTTAATTTAATTCATTAGAGTCTGAGCTCATCCCGGGGACAACCAATCACAGCGGCTCGCTGAGAAATACAGGAATGTTTCTGCAGAGAAAAATACATTTGCTGGCAGGAAACAGATTTGCCCTATAGGATGAATGAAGGATCCTTAATCTGATGCTCACACGTTAGCAGTAATTCAGTGTGATGCCTTAGGTGTATTTTTTTCACCTGTAACGCCAAAACCATGTGCAAAATGAGTCGGAAAGAAGCACTACCTGTCCCCTTGTCTTGAAATCAATGAATTTTCTGAAAAGTGTTTTCTGGTTGTTAGCCTGAAATAAGGTCTGTGGTTAAAACAAGCTTTCCTACTAGATAAAATATGTCAGTAAATATCCCACTGGTGAATTCAAAACGTCGGTCGCTAACAAGTGTCTAAATGAGACTAAACATCATCACGCCCAACATTAGCCACCTTTAGCTTAGCGGTGGTAACGTGAAGTCATGTCACCGTGCTGTAGTTCCTTTATAGCCCAATATTAGCCTCCTTTAGCTTAGCGGTGGTGACGTGAAGTCATGTGACCGTGCTGTAGTTCCTTTATAGCCCAACATTAGCCTCCTTTAGCTTAGCGGTGGTGACGTGAAGTCATGTGACCGTGCTGTAGTTCCTTTATAGCCCAACATTAGCCACCTTTAGCTTAGCGGTGGTGACGTGAAGTCATGTGACCGTGCTGTAGTTTCTTTATAGCCCAACATTAGCCTCCTTTAGCTTAGCGGTGGTGAGTGAAGTCATGTGACCGTGCTGTAGTTCCTTTATAGCCCAACATTAGCCTCCTTTAGCTTAGCGGTGGTGACGTGAAGTCATGTGACCGTGCTGTAGTTCCTTTATAGCCCAACATTAGCCTCCTTTAGCTTAGCGGTGGTGACGTGAAGTCATGTGACCGTGCTGTAGTTCCTTTATAGCCCAACATTAGCCTCCTTTAGCTTAGCGGTGGTGAAGTGAAGTCATGTGACCGTGCTGTAGTTCCTTTATAGCCCAACATTAGCCACCTTTAGCTTAGCGGTGGTGACGTGAAGTCATGTGACCGTGCTGTTGTTCCTTTATAGCCCA
>NW_011358661.1:0-1722 GCF_000735185.1 Notothenia coriiceps | reverse complement strand
GTCGTAGGACCGCATAGCGAGATCTCGTTTGTTAGGGTTAGTTAAAGATAACTCAAACATATCCAGGGTATGTTGAACTGACTTCGTAGTACAGTTTACTGGTGGCTGCATAGCAGCGCTAATGTCAAAGACACAAACATTATACATTATATTTTAATTTTACCAGGATGCAGTGACACAAATATTTGGGAAGGCTCAGCCTTCCCTAGCTTACAGTACCCGCCGCCCCTGGCCTGGAGCCTGATGGATCATTTGATCTGATGTGCCTTTCACAAAACTTCGGCATTAGCGGGCAAAGCCTTGCTGAGCTTGCAAGGCCTATTTTGTTTGTTTGATCATAAATAATAAATTGATTAAAATGAGCCGCATTATGTGGCTAAATGGCTGGTGAGCCATTTGAATGTAAACAGTGCTTCCTGCTCCACTTATCCATTTATAAGTTTAGCAACAAAAAAGGCAAACATAACGCATGAGCACTTAGCTTAAATAGAGCTGCTCTACAGTAATATAAGAAAAAGTAAACTTCCGGCAGTAAAGTACTTTCCAAGGCCAAACTATAACAAAAGCCTTAAAAAAAATCTAAATCAAAATGTAACATTAGTGCAATCATTAAAATTGTTATAGTGTTTTTAAGCATGTTAACCTTTGAAAGGCAGCTCACACAACAGCATATAAAAGCTACAGTGCACGGAGCTATCCAGTAATGTAACAATTCTCCAGGAAAGTTTATGTGGGGAAGTGTATTGTCTTGGTGAGGTGTTTTCACTGCAGGATCTTCAGGTCTCTGTTTGTAAATGTGTGTGTGGGCGTGTGAGTGATGCTTAGGTCACAGCACTTACACTCTGTGGTGCATGAGGCATCAGCAACATGACTCAATTATTTGCAGCAGCATTTCAGAGGTGTGGGTGTTGACAGGAGCCTCGCTGACTTCATCGTGATCCCAGACATAATCTGTGCGTCTCGGTTAAAATAAATATACTCACTTAATTATTTTGTCAATCTAAGACTGCAGAGTTTAAAGTGCACAACTGGGGTGTCTGCAAGTTGCTGTATAAGGCTTTAGTTAAATTCTGAGAAAGTGATAATTGTTTTCATATCGTAATTGATTTTACATTCTTTAAATATGCAATAAAAAGTAGGACTAGTGTTTCCCCTAGGATGGAGTCATAGCAGCGGTGCTAAGGCACGCGGGCCCAGCAAAATGTGAGCGCGGCGCGCGCGGACATTTTAAGTGTGTGCGCGTGCGAAGTGCTTCCCGCCATTATGTTTCTATTTGTCTGCCAGCACAAGAAAGACACATACATCATTAAAGGCTTCAAATGTATTCAGTATTGTATGAACATAATTGGTGGTTGGACATCACATCCTCTAGGGGGGTCCGGGGGTATGCCCCCCCGGGAAGATTTGTTTTTACATTTTAATATAAAATGCTTCAATCTGGTGCACTTTGAGCACACAATGACTAGAGACTAGATCTAACTCTAAACACCCATATGAAAAAGATCGTTTTACATTTTAATAATCAAATAATTGAACATACCAATAAACTACCATAGCCAATAACACATATGTAACTTATTTTATTTTTGTTGTTCATTTACATCACTTTCATCAGGCAATTTTTTAGTTTAATATCAGGTGTCAAAAGAGCATGGCACCTAGTAATGAATGTGCCAAATGTCTCCACTTCGTTCCACTGCCCCAGTGACTTGAATATCTTGG
>NW_011358660.1:0-7255 GCF_000735185.1 Notothenia coriiceps | reverse complement strand
CGCACGCACGCACGCACGCACGCACGCACGCACGCACGCACGCACACACACACACACACACACACACACACACACACACACACACACACACACACACACACACACACACACACACACACACACACACACACACACACACACACACACACACACACACACACAGAGAGAGCAAGCATCATCTAATGAACCATAGGCAGCACATGACTGAGAAACGTTGTTGTTTAAAACATAACATTCCTACTCAGTGACACGTTCTGGCCCATGTTGCTTCACATTGCATCAGAGTGCTGGACAGAGTTCCTGTTTTTGGATAGTATTTGACAACGAATATGTTTGTTGCAAAGCAGATGACACCTCAGAAAAACAGGATAATGAACATGCAACATCTGAAGGATAGTTTCAGTATACGTTAAGTTACATTACATGGGAAATACATGTACAGTAGAAGTGTCTATTGTGCATTCATCTTGCATACTTCCTGCTACACTGCTATTTCTTTAATTAACAGACAAATCCTGGTAACTCCCTGCAGCTATTTTCAGAAAATACTGGTCCCCTAGTGAGATGGAGCTGAGCTGCAGCTATGAGAATCATGTGATTCATCACATGAAGTAATTCATTGTTATAACATTTCACAATTACATCTCCTTTTGCACATAGATCTAATCTCGACAGCTTTTCTACTCTTTCATACAGCATAGGTCCTTAACAAAACACTCCCCGACATGGCAACCAAATGAGGGAATACCTAGGTGTGTGTGTGTGAGAATGTGTGTGTGTGCTCGGAGCATTCAGTATACTAGCCTGAAGCCACCCTACTCCCCCTTTCATATCGGTGTGTGTGTGTGTGCTCCTGGCCGTGCATTAGCTGTGTGTGTCGGCCTCTGAGTGTTTCCTCCAAAGAGAGGCAGTGATGCACACGCTGCTGCGTCCTCCCCTCTGCTTTCACCTCCTCTCTCTCTCCTACTCTCTCCCCCTGTCCTTTCTTATCTGTTTGTGTCTTTACATCTTTACCCCAATCCCCCCCCTCATGTCTATCCCCCTTTGCTCTCACTTCATTTGAGTTGTGATGCTAACCACAGTCAGACGGACAGGATTTCATTTCAAATTAGATTCTTTAAGGATTTTGCGAGTTTTGTGAATCAAACTTTAGTTTGGTTCTACCAAATTCCTATTTTTTTTAGTCAGCGGGTGTCTGCTTTAGGAGCTTGAAACTAGCACCCTGATGTTTGATTTTCAAGCCTTTGAAGCCACAAGACTGGATTTCATCATTTCAATTGATTTGTTTTTGTTTAATTTAGACTTCGTTTAGATTCTAGGCCATCCCAGATTTCTTTGAACTTGAAGACTTAAAAGCTGGGAGCTTATTAATTGAATTAGCATCATTTCAGACTGTCAGAGTGGATCCTTCAGAGCCTTATACAGTGTGAGCACAGTTAGCTCCTCACAGTCTGAAGGATGTGGGATGGACGGATCGACCCGAGGATGCTGAAAGTCCCTGCGAGAAGGAGACACCTCATTCCTGCCTCCCCCTGCATCCCCATCTCCCCCTCGTTTCCAGTTACTCCCTCCCTCCCTATTCCCCCTCCTTATCACGTGTCTCCCACCTTTTACCCCTCTCCTCCTTTCTCCCCCAAACGCCATCACCAACTGTGTTCCTCTGATTCCTTCCCCGCTCCTTCCCCTCGTTGCCTCCGCCGCTCTGTCCACCCTGTGGTGTTCCCGTCCTCCTGTCCCCCCCACCACCCCTCTTTCCTTATCGCCTCCCCCGTCCATCCTGCCCTGCAGCACTCGCCCTCCTTCCCCGCTCCACGACCTTCTCCGGCCATTCAGCTCTCCCTCCGCCCCCCTCCATCAGTTGCCGTTGCCTTCTGTCCCCCCCCACAACCGTCTCCTCCCTCCCTCCGGCCCCCTGTGTCTCCCTCCCTCCGGCCCCCTGTGTCCCCCTTCCTCCGGCCCCCTGTGTCCCCCTCCCTCCCGCCTGCTGACCAGCGAGGTTTGTGTGTCCCTCAGGAGCTGCACCGCAGATACGAAGCAGCTCCAGAGTCAACAAAGACCAAGGCCCTGCAGACGGTCATTGAAATGAAGGTAAATGTGTCGTTGATTGCTGCATATACATTTTTGTCTGCATCACTTTATTCCATAGTATTAGAGTTATAGGATCAGAAATAAATAAACTAATGCTGCCAGACCAAATACTTTTTGTCTCTGAAAAACCCATTAATGCTGTAAGACACTGTACATACTGTATAGTAGCGGCTGCACATATTGTACTGGATGCTTGCAATATTTGTGACAAGAGCTTCTTCAAAAGATTATCTGCTTTTTTTATCTGCTTTTTTTTTAACTCCCAAACCTTGATATCCTCCTCAAATATCCTCTTTGTAATACGCTATATATTTATTTAATCAATCAGAATAATTATAATGAGGTATTTTAATACTATGATTTAAAACACATAGCATTAAACCGTAGAGTACATTAATCTGAACATTATACAATTAGTTTATTAGCTACTGTACTCTACCAAAACAATTTGAAATTTGAAACTCCCAATATTTTTCTAACTGCTCCCTCTGGTGGTGGCACAGATGTTTACACCTGCAAAATGTACTGTTTTATCAGGACAAATGAAGGGGTAAACGTAAAGGATTGAATAGTACATGATAAAACATGTTCACATTAGCACAGCAGTGGTTCATTGTAGGCTTCTTTATATTGGCTATTTTTAAACTGGATCCCAAAAGATTGATGATTGAGGCTTTAAATTCAGTATGTAACTAGATTAGACTCCCCTGCCTTAAACATCATGCTCCGTAAACCAAAGGAAAGTATTCCATTGGCAGTATCTACAGTATGACCTACTGTAAGTTTAGTTGATTAGACCTGGTCTCTTACCTAACCATGCTCCGTTGATGTCCTGCCAGGATGCAAAGATCAGCTCGATGGAGCGTGGCCTGAGGGAGCTGGAGGAGGAGGTGAACATGCTCAAGTCCAACGGAGCTCTGAGCAGCGAGGAGAGGGAGGAGGAGATCAAACAGATGGAGGTCTACAGATCCCACTCCAAGTTCATGAAGAACAAGGTGACACATTCACACACACACACACACACACACACACACACACACACACACACACACACACACACACACACACACACACACACACACACACACGCACACACAGGAAACAGGCTTATTAATTGTCCAGTGACTAATATCGAGCGTGTCGGATGGACGTGTGAGTGTTGGCAGGCGGAGGTGACCGACAACACTTTACATTCTTTCACTGCCTTTTTGGTGCCTTTGGATATCCTTCCTTTTTTTATTTTTTTATTTTCCGTCCTTTCATCCATCTCCAGATTTCATCATTATATCACTCCTTTCTCTGTCACACACACTTTATTATTATTCTCAGCAGAAAACATATAATTCACTTTAACTTTCATGATTTGTTTCTTGCTGTACCCTTGTATTCTATATACAAGACCCTAACTTTGTAATCTTATCATCTATTGGAACCTGGCTTGAGTCATCAGGCTCTTGGAAATTTGATGGAATAAAACCCAAATAATTAGTCCATTAATTAGGGAAACAATCAGTAATTGCAATTATGAGTCTTAAACTTAATCTGAAAATAACAGCTTTTTTTTTCATCGGTCCTCATAAAGATAGAACTACAGTACGGTAACAAACGCTCAGCAGAACCAGGTCACACTCTTTGGGCCTTTTCACTGCTTTTGTGTGTGTGAACTTTGATACTTGTGCTCAAACTGTCCGCTGTGTAGTTCTGTCGCTGGTGAATAGTGCTTTAGTAGTTGTGAATGTTACGTCTCGCGCCAGAACGTATTACGTGTCTAGAATCACTGTTGGCTGTTGGATCCTGTCGGAGCTGCCATGTACATAAAGTTTAATGCGACTGTTATTAGTAAAGAAACTGGATAGTGAGTGAATAACTGTTGGAGCCTTGACTACCTCTCTTTCTCCTCTTCTATCACTCTTGACTCTTTCTGTTCTCTTTCCTTTTATGACTCCCACCCCTCTCCCTCTTTTCTTGATGTACAGGAGCGAATCATCGAGCGCTTGAAGGACCAGCGAGAGAAGGAGGAAAAAGAAAAAGGAGACGAGGCTGAGTCGAGCAAGAAGGAGCTGAAGGAGCTGAGGGAGAAAGTCTCCCATCTGCAGGCTGACCTGGCTGACCGCGAGGTAGAACACACACTCATGCATATCTGTGCTATAAGTCAGAAAAACACACTCACTGCGTCGTTGTCAGGGAGCCATGATTGATATATCACTGCATAACAGCCCTCAGATCCTCCCAAGGTCCTTGTGCTGAAGGACAACAGCGATAAAACACTCATATTTCCACAACGACGTGCTTCACAACCAAAGAAAGCAGTGACTTGAGCTGAGTTCTCTGAAACCTTTGTAATTCATGCAAGCTGTCACAGAGGATGACATTGCATTTTCAAGCACCCTGTTGCTTTAGTCACCCTGCACAGAAAGGTAGGAACGTTTCAGTCAACGCCCTTAGGGAATATAAAACAATTCAACAGGTTTCCCTCTGACGGCAGGTGTTACCCTAATGTTAAAAGGTCACTCTTTTATTATTATTATAGTGTCCATAACAATCTTAAAACCCAATAATGAAAGAGAACTGGGCCAGAAGCCAAACAACAACCAAATGTAGCTGATTAAAACATTATGAATCTGAACAACATGAGATAAATACTTAAAATGCTGTTACGAGGAAGCCGCAGCTGCATGAGTGGATGCAACAGTCTAAACATGGCTGGACTTGGGAAAGGTTACAGATGTCAGCAGGAAGGAGCCTTAAAGTTATCATCTTTCCAGTCCAATCGCTAGGGGAGCTCGTTGGGTTGCTCCAGGTAAAAGATGAGAGGCGGCGGTTGTTTTAGGAGTGGGTGGAATGTGTTGCTGTTGCACTGATGCATACATGATAACTATTGTTGCAGTTTAACACAGCACTTTTTCCTGTACCAAGAGAGAAGAAATACTAACCCACTCACAACAGTGTGTTTCTAAGCACTCCTGCAAACACACACACTGTTAAGTCACAAACATACAGTGCAAATGGCACATTAAATGGTATTTCCACAGTGGGGTCGAGTCTAACATTTAGGTCTTGGCGTCACAACAATGGATATGTGTACTCAGGCATTTAATCTCCTAAGTATTAAAGAAGAACTTGACATTATGAAAGTGAAACAATTTAGCTTTCTTGCTTCAATTCAAAGGAAAATATTATCTGTTGTGTTTGTACCCAAAATATAAAGCCAGTGCCATCATGTCTTTGTAAAACATTTATATTGATGTTGTTACTTTATTGTTTGTTTTCGGCTTAAACTCACCAGATACAGTGTTACTTATTGTACTCCAGAGCTTTCTCTCCCTGCTTCCTGTCTTGGTGCTATGCTAAGCTAACTGCCTGCTGGCTCCCCCGCCCTATTCAGGGAACATTCAACTCATTTTCTCTCAAAGGGGAAATGAACCCTAGATGAATTCACATATTCCAGTGAAAAGTTCATTATGTCTTTTGGACCCTGTTGGATCATAAAACCTGTTGCAGTCATTTTATATAATTTGAGATATTTATGGGAAAACTCACAGAGAAAAAAATCCTTCCTTTGTACATTGCTAAACGCAGATGTTGGGTTTGTCTTACAACAGCAATACATGTGCCTAAATATAATCAGAGTAAGCAGCAAGGTTTCTCTGACCAAAGCCCAGTCAAAGATGATGAGCCGAGTCTGGAGTTGGTATTGTCAGTGAAGGGTAAAATTACACGTCTGAGTGTCTCCCCTTCTGGTCCCGTCGGTTTCTGTTTCACTGGCCCTACCAAAAGAGGACAAGACCAGAAAAGATCGGGAGAGAAAACTTCACGCTTGGAGGGATTGAGCTGGAAGATTGAGAAAAGAGACAGGTCATGGGAAAAAGTCTTAAAGCAAAAGGATCCGAGTCTATCCCACAGCTGTAGGAAAGACTTTTACATTACATTTCATTGAGCTGGAGCTTTTGTTTGAAGCGACTTACAATAAGTGCGATAAACCATACAGATACAAACTCAGAACAATAAAAATGCAGATATATTAACTTAAAATACGCCAAACCATTGCAGGTGCTGGTGCATTAGTTTCAAACTATACAAGTGCTAATCCTTTTTTATTTTTATATTAAATGGCACAGGTATTATCTCTTTTCTCACTCTTCCAGCTCAATCCCTACATCTGTGAAGTCTTCTGAGCCTTCAATTATCATTTGAGTTTCACACATTTGGATTTTATATTTTTCATACTCACAAGGTTCCTTTCTGAAATATGTGATGTCAGCGACATTGCTATAAACACAGACCCGATGGGATCACACAAGTTTAATTCAAACCCTGTAATTGCTTTTTACTTTTCAAAGGGGGATTACTAAAATATATTGTGTGTTGATAAAGTACTTTAAAGAGCCCCTATTCTGATTTTTGAGGTTTTCCCTCTCCTGTAGTGTGTTCTATTGGTTTAGTGCATGTAAATGGCCTTCTATATGGAGGTTATTCCCTATCTTTATTCAAGAGCGTGTTCTTTCAATTTGAGAGCATCATTTATTGTTTTCACGTTCAGATTTCTTTCAGTCAAACCCTGTCCTTGCGCTTAAATTTGCACTGCTTCTGCTCAAACTGTACTCAGATATATTGCTGCTTGCACAGATTTCCTGTTTTCCAGTTTAGAACCTTCTCCTCGCACTCAGGCTGCTTCTCTGTGCTGACTGCGTTCGTCAAATGTCTGCTCTCAGATTTCTACTCTGCGCTTGGATTTTTTCTGAGCAAAAACCATTTCAAAATCCCTCAACTAATAGGCCAGGTGAAATGTTGTCTCCTTGCTGGCGCGTTCACTGTACTTATTAGAGCGTCCCGTAAGTGACTCTTTAACCAGGTTTATAAACTCCCTCCACGGCTTTATTAAATGTATTTTTATTTACGACTTTTCATTTTTAATGGAACTATTAACGTTAACTTTACTTCCTGCAAATTAATTTGGTAGTCATATTTGCGGCACATCTATGATAATAACTGGCTTTCACGTGTTGTACATTACATGAACACTGTTGCTAGGCAACTGACAACAAAATGAGTATATATGTTGCCCTCACTAAGTATAGGTACAGTTCATGTTACACCATTTATTGTGCATTTCTCTGAAGCAAATGTAGTGAGGGCAACATACGATCTTAAATTAAAAATTACATGA
>NW_011358659.1:0-5532 GCF_000735185.1 Notothenia coriiceps | reverse complement strand
TTGTTTGTTTTTTCCCCGTTTTTTTTCAAATTTAATTTATTGAAATCTCCAATATCAACGTAACAGCTTGTTCGGGGGGTGCTAACACTGAACCATAAACGAAACGAGAAACATTACTTTCTCCGTCTTTATATGTAGATATTACTTTTCTCCGTTCATCTCCGTCATGTTGTTTCCAAAGCAACAACAACTTCCTGTCAACAGCGCTACCTCTCCTTCAAAATAAAAGCATGTCCATAAATAGGAAGCCTAGCCAAATTACACTTAAGACATACAACTGCAACGAAAGTAACAAACACAATGCGATATCCTTTTCGAAGAACACAAATTGGGTTCATAATTATAAAACAATAATACTGTAGAATAACAAAATGAATGCTGTGAATACACCAAAATACACGTGTTGAAGCAGTTCGCTGCTGATTACTAGAACCCCCCCTCCGCGCGGGCCGAATATTCGCTGCCGATTACTACCGAATATCCGGAGCCCGAAAAATGGTATTCGGGACAGCCCTACTGCAGTCAGCATCTTGTTGTGTCCCTGAGACACTTCACCCCAAATTGCTCCAGTGGGGATTGCCCACAGTATTGAGTATGTAAGTCGCTCCAAAGCATCTAACAAGTGACATGTAATGTAATGTAATGCAAACACTTGAAAACATACAACCCAAACATCCATCAAACCAAAAATGTAATCCCTGCTAGCCACAATAATGCTGCAAAACGAAATGTGACATCGGAGAAATGGTTGTTTAATGAGAATAACACTCACATTTTGAATCATTCTAAGCAATATGCATTAAAAAGCAAAAACATGGGAAGGCATATCGAGATATTATTTATGTATAAGCTCTAGTTGTCATGTGTTATTGACGCCCACAGTAGGAAGTTACAGGAGGAACACATTTCCAGTCTGACATGGTTGGATTAAACATTGATTGTTTAATACAACAATGGTGTTATCTTGTTCAAGTATTACATATTGACACTGGTACTAATGTTTCCGTTACTGGTAGCAAAAGCAATGTAACCTAATATTGTCTTTAAACATATTTACCATTAAAAAACACCCAGTTCACCCAGTCATTTGGCAATAAAAGTATCTTTGAACCCATTTTTTTGTATTGCCATAAACCGGCTCATTTACCCTCTTGTTGTGCCTTTATAAGTCACCAAATGTGTTTACCTCTAATCACTCAGTAAAATTAGGTAATATTTAAACTGTGTTGTATTTTAATGCACATAAACTGTTTGCTGATCAGCAGAATTAAAATTACCTTCCTTAATTACAATGCATTCAAATTGGTCCCATAGTGGACTTTCTTGCTTATACTGACTTCTACAATTAGGATAATAAATGTGGGGAACTTAATCTACACTAGCCAAAGTAAATAAAGTCATAAGTACTTTTTTTGCATGGAGCTATTTAAGCCCACCTCTGCTGCTGGTGGGAAATCAGAATCTTGAGTAGTTTGAAGGTTAGCAGTAATCCATAACTCCTAACTTTTAAAGTCAATTAGGGACAAAGTAGTTCCCACATTCAGTACACAGCTCTGAATGACTCCCTGTAGGCATCTCATTAAAATGCAAATAGTGTGATTGTGTACTGCTATCTCTAAAAAAAAGCCACTCTTCTTTCCCTGGCTGCTCCTATGCATTTGGTTATCAGGTATCACACATAATGATACAATTATCGCGATGCTAGTTAGATCCATGCCATGGAGGTTCACGAGAGATTAATGCTCCACAACTGTACACAACTTTTGGGTCCTTTTTTATTGCAAATTAAATCTAAACACAGTTACTGTCATACCAACAAGCAGGTGCTCAAACATCCACTGCTAACCACTAGCATCTTGACCCTAACCCTAACCCTAATACTCAAGGGCAAATCAACTTATTTAACTTTTCCACAACTACCAACCTTCAAACCCACCTGTTTGATTTTCATTACTTAGGATTTACTAACAGTGTTTGACTGAATGTCCTTCCTAACTTAACCCTCCTATTGTCTTCGTTTCCCCCCCCCCTTACTTTGGTGTTCGAGGTCAAATTTGACCGGTCCTGTTTTAACTGCTATTACATAAACACAAAAACCATTAATCATCACCACATTTCATTTAACACCCTTTCAAACTGTACTGGGAGTCCCAGCAGCTTCTACTGAAGCCAGTCCCCAACTTCGGGTGGCAGTATACGCCGTGAAGTGGTTTGCGGCCTGCCAGTAAACCCAAAGCAGAAGAAGAAGAAGAAGAAGAAGAAGAAGAAGAAGAAGAAGAAGAAGAAGTGACGTCAGCGGCTCCCTCAGGGACTTGTGAACGCGATTTACAAGATAGTTCCAGGAAATAAAAGTTCCTGGGACACTTCCTGGGAAAAGTACTTGGTGTGAGAGCGCCTATTGCTTGCAGAGTACTCAACTTAAGTTATGCAATATGATTTATATTAAAGTCCTATGACACAGTACTTCTTCTAAAATAAATCCTTCCTTACTTGTTGATGTTCTTTTCTATCTGGATGTACAATCTCAGTTTCTCATAAAGTTATCTTAAGTGAGTGAAATACTTGTGTGGCTGCAGTGGACAGATGAGGGGGCTGCTTCTCTGTGGAAATGCTGATAAAAACTGTTTTATTTTCATGCAGTTTATATAACTTCTCCATCCATCTTCACGTGAACTCTCCCCCGTTTCTCTGCCCTTTTACCAAAGAGCAGAAACAATGATGCCGGATTTATTTCCAGAAGTTATTAATGTCAGACTGTGCGGTCGTGAAAATCAATGAAATATCAGATTCTCTCCTCTGCATACTGAATAAGCCAAGAATAAGGAACACACATTAGGAGAAAAATGACATCTGTTTTTGACCACACCTGCAGAAATCTTGATGTATTCTTGCTCCCATTCCTCATGGTGTTTACATTCACAACAAATAGGAAATACTGGAGTTTATTATGTAGGTAGACCCATTCCTAAAACTCTCTTCCATTCACTTTATCTGCTCGCTTCAGTACGCATTTAATTCCAACATGCAACAGTGTTTTACTGAACCTTTACCAGATACAGCTGAAGGCTCCACATGTAATTACAACATGCCTGGAACAGTACAGATCACTTTGCTGCAAGAACATGGCCTTTCAAATAAATGTCGCTCTAAATGGCAGTGCTATTTGTTCCCCTGTACTGGCTCATACAACATTCATGTTTCATGCAAACTCCATGAGATTCAAGGCCATCTTTACTAAAACACAGAATACCCGTTGCAGTCTTTTAAATGTAAGCTATTTTAAGCTACAGAACATCATGTAAGATGCAGCCCTTTAAATTACATTATGAAATGTCAGTTGTTAGACTTACATACTCAATACTGGGGACAATCCCCACAGGAACAATTTGGGGTGTCTTGCCCAGGGACACAACGACATGCTGACTGCAGTGGGGTTTGACACCCTGATCCGAACACCAACGCATAACCCACTGCGCCACACGCCTCCAGATCAAATCACTTGTAGGCTTTTTAAAAACGCAGGAAAGGGAGCAAGGCAAGGTCCAAATAGATACCAAGTAACTTCTGTCTAAGTTCTGAAATACAGTAAACAGTGAAAATACAGTAGCTTTTATGACCCAAAACCCAACTCTAAAGCCATACCAACATAACTAAACCTGACTTTATACCATTATAAACCACCTGCATACCAAACACACGCATACACACAATTGCTGTTTCTCTATTCGGATCATTACATTGCGATGTTGTAAACTGTGAACACTTTCAACCGTGTAGCGTTGTATGAAATCCCACACAGCAGCTGTGCCTTCTCCAGAAGTGACCATCATTGCTATTAGCTAACTAGCTAGCTAGCAACAATCCTTTTCAGTATTACAAACTGCTCAATCAACCCTTCTAAAATAAAATGTGTGTTATTCTCAATGCTAGTATAGTGGTACATTACTTAAAAAGTGATATAACGTACATGTATAACTTTAGTTGTTTCGTGCTTTCTGTACTGAAGCAACTGCAAACAGATTAGCTTCTGTTGCTTAGCCAAGATGTTGTTGAGTTTGAGACGTGTTAAGCCTTTTTAGTCTACATTAGTGACTACACTCATATTTCCGTCGTGATGCATTAAGGATGAGCCTATGCACTCAAAACAACACATGTAAGTACAGAAGAGTGCGATATGAGACAGCAAGTAGTCCACTTTCGATAACTCGAAAACACAACAAGAACAATTTCAAGACAACAAAATAAGTCTAAAGAAAGAGTTTAAATGACCTAGTGGGCGGGCATTTAAGAAAAAGCAATAGATCATTGGAGGCATGATTGGTGAAGTACTTATAGCAGACTGTCCAATAAAAAGACTGGCTTTTAAAGACGGATTTCTTTTTTCTAGCAAAACGTCAAACGGCTCCCTTTTAAAACCCAGTAAAGTGAACCCAACACAAAAGGCCAGGAGAGAAGTGAATCATCTCACGTCACATTGAGCATGTAATCATTAAAGCCTTACTACTTTACATCTTCACGCCTGGCTCTAATGCCCCCAGACCTGTCCTCATGTCAACCCCACCTTAATGTACGCCCCCAGGCTCCATTTAAATCACCGCGCTCCAGTTCCCTCCATCCTCCAGACTCTTCTTCTTCTTGTTCGCTCTCTCTTCTGTCTCCTCACCCGGCCACTATAATTGCCTTGCTTTGCCAAATGAGCCAACCAATTGCGCCTCCAGTTAAAAGCTGAAGAGTCTGAGTCCTATCCAGCCCTTTCAACTCGCTGGGCTAGGGAGGCTACATGAAGAGAGGAGAGATGAATGGAGCTCTCTCCTGAATGCAGATGCCATCTCTTCGTCACTGACATCCATCGCCTGCGACAGGCAGCATGCAATAATACTCCAACGTCCCACGAGAGTCAGGTTTCTGGCACCCGCATCAGTGCAGTTTTGAACCTCATGTCACTGTTGCTTTCAAAGATCAGCTGCTGTGCATGCTGGGTAATGGATACCTAGGGGAACAGGATCCCTTTGTGGCTTTCACACAAGTCAATGATTTCTACAATCAATTTGAGTATTTCAGCGAGTTTTGGAAACTTAGCTGAAGGGTAAAGAGTTAAGGAGGAACAGAAAAGTAAAAAACACAGTTTGACGAATGTCAGAAGTGCCTAACTCAAGATGTTATGAACAACCCTACTCTTTTTAAATCTCGTTTAAAGACCTACTTGTTCTCCCGTGCTTTTGCAGACCACGTATAAGATGTATCAGTCTGTGTTTTCTAAATTGTGGTTTTCTATTTTGTTGTGTTTTTAAATGTTTAGCATCGTGTATGAGGGTTTTTCAGTCTGTGGCTACAAGTTTATTGTCTCAAGCTTTTACATTTGTTTTTTCGAAATGTATTCATGCTGCTATTACAATACATGTCACTTGTTAGACACTTTTATCCAAAGCGACTCACATACTCAATACTGTGGACAATCCCCACAGGAGCACTTTGGGGTGAAGTGTCTCAGGGACACAACGACATGCTGACTGCAGTGGGGTTTGAACCCGA
>NW_011358658.1:348-2489 GCF_000735185.1 Notothenia coriiceps | reverse complement strand
CAATTTTTATGTAAAAATCGCAGAGCAAAAGTTAGCTGCTAATGGTAGCCACCAGAGTGGCTGCTGCTTCCGGTCTTGGCAATGCAGCAGTATAACACACACACATTACCAAATAAGGACTACGTGGGAGTTCCCCTCGATTCCATTGGCTCTGACGGTTAGAAAGAGATGTCACATGTCAAAATCCAGCAGGGGGGGCCAGAGATATGAAAAATCCACCCAAATGGCCCCAGAAGAGTTTTTTTTTTGCTAAATCTGTCTAAAAAGGTCAAATATAACTTGTTTTGCATCAATCTTGATACAGGGTACTTATTATATGTTGTACTTTTGATTCCTAAAGCTTTTAGTCTACTAACCCATCATCCAAGGTTAGTTTTCACTATAAGTACAAAATATCTTTTGGACGGACACTATAATTTACAGTTTTTTACCATGTTCAATCTGAATTTTCTTTAAAATAAAAAACATCTATATTGAATCTGACTTTTCTACATCCAACTGACAGATTTATCATTACTTTGAGAAAAAAGATTATTAATTTAACCCTTTTAGAAGGGAAGATATGGTCATTTGTTCTGGGAATGTCATTTTCGAGCCTGAAACCTGAAAAACAGGCTCGGGGTTTAACAGGTTTTTAAAAGAAGAACCAGCTCCCCGCGCCTGATCCAGAGTCAGTTCATCAAATATTAATGCTGCGTGTGGTATTCCTGGGAGCGCAGCCCGGACCGAATACAATTACAAGCAATAAACAGCAGTTCTGCTTTAATCACAAGAGCAACGTTTACATGATTAATGCAATATTCTCCATTCTCATATCGCTGTTATGAGCACAAGCTGAGAGCATAGGGCCAAAGTTGTGATTATGCACATGATTATGTTGATTTTTCATATTACCTCTTTTCATTTGCCTTCATCATGGGCACTGGATTGTCAGTGTAGGTGACATGATCTCGCTGAAAGCGCTGAAACCTCGCCAGCTTGGAGATGAATTCAGGGCGGGTTTGAAGCCATCCCAATTCCGCCTGTGTGTCTTCCTCCAACATTTCTGCACAAACGATAGAAAATGTGCAGCTCATTTATGATGTTCTCAATTCTCTAGGCCCCCATCCAAATCTTGATATTCCTTATTTATTATCCTCATATCCCAATTCAGCTATAACATCCTTCAAATGGATCAAGTCAAGGGTCAAGAAGAGGTGAGGAGCGATCAGAGCAGACAAGTTTTTCCGATTACTTTTTTACTAGAGTTCAAGCCTGTGTGGGGAAACTATGACATTTACTGGAAAGGAAGAGGATAGACAGCTGGACTGATATCTGTGTAGAATTTTCCAGAGCAGATTAAATGTAAATCAGTGGGGGTAAAATCCACAAGTCCTGATTAGTCTCACATACTCCTGATTAGGCAGAATCAGTAAGCTAAGGGCAGCAGCAGTGTGATTGGTGATGGCGGTTTTGAAAAGGGAGCGACGGTAAATAGGCTCTCTACACTGATGGCCAGCTTGAAGGCTACTTGACTATATGTGATAGACCTCCAACCCCCAACAGTCACACACATACTGACCCCAGACATTTCCTACACTTAGAAAACCCCACACATACAGTATATGCAGCAGGTCTTTGATATCAAAAGAAGAAATATGTCCTTGGTCCTTGATATCAATTTCTTATTGACGCCTGGTGATGTCATAATTCTGTTGGTCAATCTGGAAGTTAGCGCTTAAGGCTTCTTGACAAAAGACAATGGGATTTTTCTATTGGATTTTGGAGTATTGCAAATAAAGACACAACACATCTGTGCCTACATGTACATGTTTATGATATTTTTGTTCAGAAGGATCATCTCAACCTATTAACACAATTTTTATGATTTTTGAAGCGTAAAAGCAATCACCAGAAGTAAAAAAGGTAATGTCAGGGTTTAAAGGTCCCCTATTTTGCAAAATCCACTTTTTCATGTCTTTTATACATCAACATGTGTCCCCTCTGTGTAAAGAGATTCTGAAAGTTTCAGGAAAAAAGATTCGCTCACTTTTTGTCCTGATCCATTTATATAAAAACCTGTCTGAAAATGAGCTGATCAGATTTTGGCTACTTTATGATGTCATAACGTTTTTTTGGCTGCACTTACCATTAGCCAATCA
>NW_011358658.1:0-290 GCF_000735185.1 Notothenia coriiceps | reverse complement strand
CAACGGTGTTTCAGGGCCGGTTCGGAGCTGGAGCTTGAAAAGCACCGGGTTTTCCTCTTCACACCGCAGCGGAGCAGCCTCTTAGCTCCGGAATCCGGTTCATTTCGAGCACCAAAAAGCACGGAGCTTGAACCGGAGTTGCGATGGTGTGAATGAGGTCCTAGAGCACCATTGTGTTCTTTTAACCAAATATCGCTCAGAGGGGCGTGGGGAGGGGCTCCTTATTTTCATCTAAAGTAACAGACAGAGAATCAGCACTTTTGAAACAGGGCTGAAACAGAGGGGATTAT
>NW_011358657.1:0-2827 GCF_000735185.1 Notothenia coriiceps | reverse complement strand
TGAATGAAATAGTGTTTTGGCGATTAGGCCCAGGTTTGGTAGGATGTCATTCGGGAAGGAAAGAACCGTTTCCGATGAACCCCCCTGGGTCTAGACACTGGTGGTGGTGATAAGTGGTTAGGTCCGGTTGGAAGGGAGAAGGTTAAGCTTGGTCCTGAGTTGGAAGCAGGAGGCGAAGGGGTGGAGAAGGGTTGCGCGTTGACACCTGGAAGACAGCTGATAGAAAAGGGGAGAGCATATATAGAGGGATTACCAGGTGCGATGATTAGGCTTGTGAATAGAGGGACGTGATAGGTTTGCTGAGGAGTGGCGCTCCCTATCCTTAAGTGAAGCGAGCGAGTATTGCCATGACGTGCAATACGAAGTGATAGGTCTTCCTGTCTGAACTTGCGCTGAGCTTCATTAGTACACCAACATGGATTAAACGTGTGGTTTTTTTTACCACAATGTTGGGGAAATTAATGGATAAAATGCACAGATTATTATTATTATTATTATTATTATTCCCACTCCGATCGGGACACTAGGTCCACCGTTTCCCCGCAGCGAGGCTCCCCCCGTTGACAGTTTACGTGGGCCCGATGGGCCGGTACCGAAGTGAGCCGGTCGGATAAGTCACTAGCACATCCCCCACTCCCCCCATTGACAATTTACTAGTGGTACCGAAGTGGGCCGGTCGAGAGTCCCGGGCTGATTTTTAGTCCCAGTCCACCACTGGCTACATGACCGTATGATCGCCCATATTGACGCACCTAATTCCTAAACTTCTAACAGATACAACATAAACCGATCCTTCAGCCTCATATGAGCTCTCAGACACGTTCAAAATTAAACTGTCATCGCTGTCTGAGCTTGCTGCTGTGTGCGCCATCGTGCGTTTACATGCAGATGCTGGGATCCTGAACGGTGCAGCTGGAGCGCTTGGCCCGCAATGACGTCACACATAATTTGGCGGGATTTGAAGAATCCCAGAAAAGATCCAGAATATGGTCAACATTGAAGGGCAGATTAATGGTTATCAAAGTACAAATATCCAAAATCAGTTCAGTAACGGTTTTCAAGGGGACAATATTTACTCAAATTGATGGGTTTGAATGATGGGAGAAACTCGTGTCACAGGCTCTTTAAGTAATAATACTACCACTGTACATTAAAGGAAGTACAGCACAGTGTCCTGCAGCAAACGTACCTCCAGTGGCTGGGCGTGGTAGTGCTCAGTGGGATCCCTCAGTTCAGCCGCCTCTTTCATTAGCCTCTTCACCGCTGGTGATTCAATGACATAAGAAAAAAGAGGTTAAAGCCTTCATGGTAGAATAGGGCTCACATCTTCTTCATGTTAATTAATCACCCTAATGACTACAATAATAGGGCCATATGATTTGGGTGATGCACAAACATGGACAAAGTCGCAGAATTAGTTTAAAGGATATGTAATCAACTGTAAAACTCATATTGTGCTGATAGCCAAATTCTCAATGTATTTGTCCTAAACATTTTGAGTTTTCCCCATCATTATGATGACAAAATGTGATGCCAAACAGTGGTTCAATTGTTAAACATATCATTTAGAAAAGTTAATGTCCAAAACATAGAATTGGCAGGAAAAAAAAGAAATTTGGTAAAACAATAAGGGATTGTTTGGCCCCTACATATATCAAAATATCACCAACTGATGGCAGAGGCAGTTTGCGGGCCAACATTTGTGCTGCTCCGCTGGGTTACAGGACTTGAACACGGATGGACAGATGAGAAGAGCCTGCAGAGGGACAGGGCTCCTTGTACTGGCATGTCTCTGCTAAACATCACACTGACTGTCACACTCATTCAGACAGCTGGAGTAAAAGGCTCCTTCAAATATGCAATAAAAAAAAATCTTAGTTTACCCCCCCTAAAACTTCCATTAAACGCTTTGTTTAGTGCTGGCTTACTGCATGATTAAATCATACCCGTTTTGTTAAATCGAGTATAATGTTTTTTGATCATTGTACAGCATTACCACCATTTTGGAAGATATTGACAAAAATCTGAGCAGAACACACTGTAGTCAAACATTTCTTCATAGTTGCTTTGTGAAGATGAGCAGATGACAGCAGGAGGCCTGATCCTGCTGCACTGCATGTCAAATAAATACAAATAAAAAATAAACGTGCCTTCAACCACGGTTGAACTTGTAACTCATGGCAGGGAGGGAGTAAACAAGTTTGTTTGAGGGGTCAATCTCTACCCATGGCAGGATGTTGTTAGTTTATGTGCAGACGCAACATACTGAGTCAAATGAGGTGGCGGAGAAACATCTGCTGGCATTAACCCTTGTGTCATGACCAAGCCAGCAACACACTCAGGCCTGCTGTGTTAATCTGAATAGACAACCTCATCACTCTGGGAAGGGTGCTTACACAAGTCCAGCTGATCATGGTGGAGAGGACACTTGTGAGGGGAGGGGGTTAGTCACTGTCCTGGCACTAAAGGAACACTATGATGCTCCTTGATGCAATGCTGACCATCAGGCTGCATGACAGTCCATACAGAGCAGAGCCTTCGGTTAAATATCCCATAATGCTTTAACACAAGGTCATGAGTCACAACTACAGGGCTGATGTCACAGTCTCAGACTCAAGTTAACAAGTGCTCATCGCAAGTTAAGGAGTTGTTGAGCTAACTGTTGTTGAGATCTCCATATCAGGTTGAATAATTAAAACGACAGTTAGTTATAATCAAATATAATCAATTATATTCTTGTATAACCCACAATGAAAATGCTTCATATTTTAGGTTTTTCTATATTTACAGTATAAACACAACACAAGTGGTTTGTTAAATTGAGTGT
>NW_011358656.1:0-3419 GCF_000735185.1 Notothenia coriiceps | reverse complement strand
CTCCTGGCTCCCGGCTCAACCTCCACTCACCTGCTGCAATCAGCTGTGCACCCTCCCCGACTACACACCTGCTTTCCATCAAGCCATTTACAACGGCGTATCAACGGAGGCTCCACAACCTTTCTCCGCCAGATCGTCAAGTATCATCCGTATCTCGCGTCTCCCCTCCGGTACACAGCACCGTAGTGTGGAGTTGCATTAGGTAACGCGAGATACGGCTGATACTTGCGCATTAGTTTCTGTTATGGATCAGTATCAACAGTCCTGCCAGTAACGTTACTATATTATCAATGCTAATTTAGTTATAGCCTGATATATGATAGCTAACTTCACAATGTTGTGATGTGACGTTAGCTAACATTCTGTAGCTAACGCCGGTCACTCACCAAGATAGCTGCCCAGTTCTCCACTGGTTCTCCTCACACCACAGCTCAATTTCTCTCCGATGGCCGTTATTTCTTCTAATCCTTGGCTGCTCCTGGTCTCTTGGACGCCTAGCAGGCTCATAATTATAAGGTTGTGGTTCGTCATATGCATTCGAATATTCATGTTCAACTTCTTCTGTGTCTTCTGTGTCGAAACTAGCATTGGGATCCATGTTTACTTACACGTTACACCGGCCGCTCTCCCCCTTGTTTCCCCCATGTTACGTCACACGTGGGAGTTCACGTGCCGAGGCTTTTTTATGCGGAAGTGAACATTTCTTTAAAAAATGACGCCAGATGTCACTGTAGTGTATATTTCTGTATATTTTTTTGAAAATCTAGTGTATTCATCATTTTCCTACACATTTATTCACAGGTGTCTTTAACCTGGAAGTTGCTCTTTAAGTGGGCAGGCAGTAACAAAGTATTTGTGTTCCGCTACTTTCCACCTCTGATTATAATTATATGTGTTAAGGAAAGGATGTGTAAGTCTATGAAGGTCTTGTTGTGAGAATGAGAATCTCCGACAGGGAACGCCACCACTGTTGGAACAAGTCTTCCTCCTCATAGGGAAACACTGGCTTTTATTTTGAAAGGTATAACCGGAGGCCCCGCACGTTCTGTTGTTAACGTTACGTGTGGAACGCATCACCGCAGCTGTTCTCAGCGTCACCGAGAGAGGAGACCGAGGAGATAGTCTGGTACCGTTACCGGGCCGGGATACCGTTAGTAAAGAATCATTTCCTTCCAGTTTAACGGAACAAAGTCTGGGTACCGGTTATCATGGGAAATATACCTTGCCAGCGCGGGAACATCGGCCTCGAAGAACACAGCTTATGTTTTGACGTAAATCAGGGAATATAACAGCTGACGGCGAAAACACAGAACACCACACTCTCTCCATCTCCTCCATTTTGGTTGTCAGTGATGGAGCACATCCGGACGCCCAAGGTAACAACGCTCGGCATTTCTCCAGCAGGGACTTCACGTAACGTCCCTCCTCTGTCCTCGGCTGTGTTTTCTCTGGTGTGCCCTCTCGCTTAGCTTTTATTCAATGACCCGCCAGGTTCGTTCTGCATCAGCTCTCCCCGCTCTGTCTCTGCTGAACCCCGCGGGCAGCTCCACAGTACCGGCTGTCTGAGGGACAGCCCCGGGAACACGTTCTTGTGTCCAGTTAATATTCTGCTTAACAAATATTTACCAAACACATTGACGGTAGCCTACACATTAAACCAATAACATTGTGTTCAACCTCTAAATTATTGTCGTAACTCTAAACACAGCTGGCGCGTGTGGTGCTGTGGTTTTATGATGCTCATGTGCTCGTGCGCTGACATCAACAGGTTTTGTTTGTTATGCAATAGGAATGTGTGATCTATTATTCTGTCCTGTAATGGTGATACAAAAACAACCCTTTCCTCCTGTCTGCCAACCTCTTAAAGGCACAGGGGCCTCAAAGGACCATCCTCCCTGTTTCCACATGGTCTGATAGGCTTTATAAGGAACATTACTAATCATGTACTACACACATTCTCATAACTATGTCATATGTGGCAACACTTACTGGATGACAAGATTTAGCTCAGTGAATGTTGTAATCTGATGAGTCATGGCAGAGGCTGTTGGGAGCTTCTATTACAGTTAATAAACTATGTAGTGATTATGTGAGTGGAGAGACATATTTCCTATGTATTTGTCATGTTTAGATTTTTCTGTCTCTGATATGTTGCCTCTGGTAGGTGGAAAATGTGCGTCTCCTCGACCGGTCGTCAGGACAGAGAAAGGCCAGCATTGGGACTCTCTACCTCTCTGCCACGCACACCATCTTTGTAGAGAACAACCCAGAGACACGCAAGGAGTCCTGGGTGAGCAGTGAGCCCTGAGCGCCTCTACACTCACAGTCACATCTCAGATTCTACTGGTGTTCTTTCTTCATTTGCTGACTCCTATCCTTGTCTGAAAAAGGCTGTTTCAATGTAACTGAATAACCTGCTTAAAGAGGGGGTGGGGGACACTGCCCTGTCCCTCTGGACCTGACCACATAAAATAGGCTTCCAGCGGGGTTCGATTTCTCCCAGACCGTATACTGGGTTCAAAGGAACAAAGAAAGCAGATCCCTATAGCTTGCGTTGAAAACTAGATAACTCAATAATGTGGCTTGTGTTGTTTTTGTTTTTTTTATAGTGCTGTTTGAAATTCCTTACTTGTGTACTTAATAAGATTAATTAAAAGCCTCATTAGTTATTAACAAAAGGAACCAATAGAGAAAGCGGAACATTGTCACTGTGTCAACAGTGTATAAAATAACGTGTGTGTGTGTTCCAGGTGTTGCACAGTATGGTGAGCAGTGTGGAGAGGACCCCCACCATCCCCGCAGGAAGTCAGTTGATCTTGCGATGCAAAGACTTCCGGGTCTTCCAGATCCTTGTTCCACAGGAGAGAGACTGTTTGGATGTCCACACCTCATTGGTCAGATTGTCACGACCAGGTGCTTATGTGTGTGTGATCATGTTTGTGATTGGTTAAATGTGTTTTAAAGGGATTTCATAAACAAAGACCCTGGAAAGCATGTTGTCAGGAGCAGGTGGTGTCTAGTTCAGGCTGTGAAGCACTTTCAAGTTACTCTCCTCTCTCTCCTCTCCTCTCCTCTCCTCTCCTCCTTTCCTCTCCCCTCTCCTCTCCTCTCTCCTCCTTTCCTCTCCTCTCTCCTCCTCTCCTCTCCTCTCTCCTCCTTTCCTCTCCCCTCTCCTCTCCTCTCTCCTCTCCTCTCCTCTCTCCTCCTTTCCTCTCTCCTCTCCTCTCTCCTCCTTTCCTCTCCTCTCTCCTCCTCTCCTCTCTCCTCCTTTCCTCTCCCCTCTCCTCTCCTCTCTCCTTTCCTCTCCTCTCTCCTCTCTCCTCCTCTCCTCTCTCCTCTCCTCTCCTCTCTCCTCCTTTCCTCTCCTCTCCCCTCTCTCCTCCTTTCCTCTCCTCTCCCCCTCTCCTCTCCCCCCTCCC
>NW_011358655.1:0-2323 GCF_000735185.1 Notothenia coriiceps | reverse complement strand
ATGAAAAGTGAAAAAAATGAAAAATGTATGATTTATTACACGATTTATTGAATGACGGAATAGGCGGAACTAACGTTATTCGTCATTCTAGTCCAGGGATGGGCAACTTTGATGGTGGTGGGGGCCACATCATTGATGTACTGGCCACCAGGGGGCCGCAGATTCACTTGGAACACACACACACAAAAATTCCATGTGTTGTATGTAATTATTAACAAATATACTAAGTCTGACATCTTCATTGACATTTTACAATCAAAGGGAACATCCCGAAAAATTGGAACATCCTCTAATAAGCTCACTAAACAAATATCAGTTCACAGAAATGTTATTTCATTTTTACAAGTGGCATGTTTGTATTGAACAGTGGAATAAAACTATTTTAAACTATTGGAAAGCACGGAAAATGTGTGTGTATTGAGATTAACCATTAAGATGACATACACATGAAGTCATAAATACTAACCCAGACATTAGTTGTCTAACTTGAAACTAAAACACTTGTAGCCAGTCTCTGCATTCCCCTTATTCCACAATAAGAGGAATGTCAACACAGACACCTGTCAGACCGCACTCTGCTGTTCCTCAGCACCACTCCCCCTCCCTCACGCTGAAATTATGAATGAAAAGCGTAGTAATCATAGGTAACACGGCAGGGTCCGTGACAGTTTGTTTTCATCTGATTTCAAATAAACAAAGTCTTGGTTTTAAGAATATTAAACTTGTTTCGCCAAATTCAGATGATAAAAACAACTTTTAAGCTTGTAAAGGCATAATTACAAGAGGCAACTTAACGTCACAGCAGGCATAACAACAGCTGGTGTTTCTTGTGAGGGTTTCCCCGGGAAACAAACACAATACACACAAATACGTCACAGATTATTTCGCGGTACTTGAAATCATGTACGTAGCTCGCGACGTAACTACGAGTCTAGTGGACGGTATCAGTACTACAAGTAAAACATTTTTTTATTTTTTTTTTATTTTTTTATTTTATTAATTACTTTGTTTATAAATTAATCTGAGGGCCGCAAAAAGAGGAGGTGGGGGCCGCATGCGGCCCGCGAGCCGCCATTTTCCCATCCCTGATGTACATCCACTGCACACATAATCTGAAATAACAACTCATATTTCTTGCATCAAATGACATCAAAACGCATTTTAATGGCCAAACTAACTTTAAAATAGGCATTTTACACTGAGAATAAAACGAAGTTCGGCCATGTTTTTTTTTTCTGCAGGGAGAAATGTGAAGATCACGTGACATAGGCGCCAGCCATTGGAATGAATGGTGAAAAAAAACGTAGGGATCTTACAATTTCAGAGGCGTTTTTGTAGAAATACTACGTCCTACATTGTGGATCAACTTAGTTATTACACGTTTTTTTGTGAGACTGGGTTGAATTCTCAGTATGTGAACACAGATCGAAAATGGAAAGATTTCTCACAAGTCAGCGTAAACGAACGCGATCTCCAACGGAGCCAGTCCAGCCGGACAACCCTGTGTGTGCGTGTGCGCGCGCGCATGTGTGCGTGTGTGTGTGTGTTTGTGTGCGTCTGTCTGTTTGCGGTGTGGTGATGAGGTTAAAGGCCACAGCATGCCAGTTGAAAGAGTGAACGATCGCTATTGTGTACTTGTACGCTCAGGGTGTAATGGTGTTATACAAAAATATTGTAGGAGCACAGAAACAGTGTTCAAATTCAGCTTTTACAAACTTATTTTGGTTGTGCTTACCTTGCAAAGTAATGTTATAAGTGTCAAAGGAATGTTTTAATGTAAATATTAATGATAATATTGTAGCGTGTCCAAGTTAATAGTTATTTCAGTTATCAGATGTGCACAGTTTAGTACATTTGTAAAGTTATTTAGGCAATGTTGTCGAGTGTGGGGAAAAGTTATGAGTGTTATACTATTGATTGGTTCTGTAAGGCGTGGCTGTGGCCGTCAATACCAGAAAATAAAGAGAACGTTTTCGTTTTCGGCTCCTGATCTGTGATCTTGAATAGCGGTGAACGCTACAATATGAACAGGCTCGTGCTTGGCACACTGGTATTGTTTGTTTATTTATTTTGAAAATTAACTAGCACGCCGTGCTGTCATATAGCAACTGCTAAGCTACTGCAGCAAAAAAATCCTGGCACCGCCCATGAACATATATATATTATTCTGAAATGGACCAATCTGCACAATGACTACAATAACTAAGTATTTTCAAATGCTCATACTTTTACTTTTACTTGAGTAATATTTTGAATGTAGGGCTTTTATTGTAACAGAGTAACTCTGGTACCTCTACTTTTACTCAAGTGCAAGATCTGAGTA
>NW_011358654.1:0-3590 GCF_000735185.1 Notothenia coriiceps | reverse complement strand
AGTGAAGAAACATGCAAGAATAATAAACAGTTAACCTTAGAAATGATCATGCATCTCGGCCTCATTGCAACTTAAAACTCGACATTTCTTTGAGAGAAAATTAGTAGAACTTGGTGGTCAAAGTATAAAAACCAAGAACAGCAATGCTTTACAACAGAAAGAGAAAAATAAGAAAAAGGATTGACCAGGCAAAGAGTGGAGTCTCCCTGGATCTGTTATGCTCCATGAATACAGTATATCCTGTGTGTTAGCTAGATAAAGAGACAGCTATAAACTCTACCTGGGGCACTGACTTAGATCTTCCATTTCTCTTATCACACACTGAAAAAATAACTTTCTACACACGTACAAAAACACACAGGGTGTGAAATCTAATCCCCACCTTCTGTTACCACAGCAGCCACCTGTGAAGATGCCTTCCTCTTGCCCTCATCTCTTGCAGAAAAACAAATGAATCACTGAGGGGAAAAACAGAAAGAAATGAGGCAGAGCCACGCGTGCCAGGTTGGCAGTTTATCAGCATCGAATAACTTCAAAACATGTAATGTATGGTTGAAAAAGACACAGCTGGAGAGTACAGAGTGAAGCAACTGCTTAAACTAATGAGGACAATGGACAATAGAAAACCGGGCGTTGCCTTGATCTATGTCCCAATTGATCTCCTAGGCATGAGATCAACTGGGACCTCTCCAAGTACCAAACCACACTCCATATTATCTGGTCTGTTTGGGGACTTAAAACAGCGACCCTACGGTTCCCAAGCCAAGTGCCTACAGACTGAGCCATTGCCGCCCCTACAAAACAAAGTGGTTACATCTCAAGTAAAGGGTAGGATTATCCCTCTCTTAGAGTAAGATGGTATGAGTGAATAAAACAGCCAATAACTAAAGCAACAAAAGAGCTACATTAAACAGCATCCACTATAAGGACATGCAAGGCTAGAGAATAGAGATTGTAACTGCAAGTGTTTAGCTCAAATCACTAGTGAATGCCTTTGGAAATAAGACACTGCAGTGAAGGTGTAATATGTAACACTCAGATGAAATAACAATTACACCCATAGTGGCAGAGGCAAGAGTGGGCAATTAAAGCAAGAAAAAAAGCAAGCTTCTGACAGGATTATTGCTGCTGCTCAAACCAGGAAGTAAGTGGGTTCAAATTATAATACCAAGGGACAGTGCTGCAGAACAGGAGAAGTTAGTTTGTTCCAAAATATCTGAGAGGATGGAAACACCTGGACTGCAACGGTAAACTAATTACCACTGAGATATCCTGGAGCAATATGTTTTGGCCTTGTCAAGCGTTTGAAACGCGGAAACACAGGCTCCTGAGCAATTCAAGCGTGCCATGTACAAAAACATTTAAGCCATGGAAAGTGGTTGTCTTTGAACAAGAAACCACAAATAGATTCAGTAAGAAGTCTAATATGACTTGAATTCAATACTATGCTACGCAGAGTCCATTCTTTATATTTGATGTGCTAGATTGAGCATAAAGCTGCACAAGCTGTTACTGTAAGGCCCCATGGCTTCTCTGTATTGTCAAAGACTGTATGTGTGTGTTATTTGTTTGTGTTTCCATAGGGATCAGTTCAGGAGAAACTATTGATCTGTGGCATATGTCAAATACCAAACACAAGATTATGTTTAAGTCAGATCAATTGAATATGACATAGCAAGGGAAAAACCATGACCGTTAGTTACTTTTAACAGACTGGAGTGACAGCGTAGATAATATTGTAAACAGAGGTGATTTGCTTAATTACTCTGGGAGTAAGCTTTATGACATATTGCTTCGTTTTCAGACAGTCCAACAATGCAGCTAATGTTGCCTGGGAATTATTTGATCTACAAACAAGAGACAAGTAATAAAACGTGACAACTACTGTGATGTTGGGATAACCTGTAATGGGGCCATATTTATAACTGACCATCCAATACACATCCAGTGTGCCTCTTTTCACCAAGTCCATTGCACATGGAAAAAATATAGCATATTCAAGTATCAACAACTTAGCAGTAGGCTACTCTTATGTTGGAATACTGGCACCAGTGTGTACTAATTTGCAATTGGACTGAATACAACAATATTTAGAAATAGCCTATAACTTACTGAAGAACACTGCCACTAACACAATGTTCCAGAGCATCGAAATGGTTGCTCAATGTGTAAGGCTTTCAAAACTGGAGTAATTATCTGTGATTTTAGGTATGTGAAGAATCTGGCACAGGCATTTTCGCAAAAAGTTTATTGATAAGTAGCCTAAAATATCTGTATTTTTTACAAAAAAGCACTGGCAGCCTACTTAATAACATTGATGATAGCAGAATACCACTGAGAGGAGGGCTTGGATGCTGATTCACTTGAATAGCTTACTGAGACACCTAACTGCAAAAGTAACCCTTACAACACTCTTAGGCAGTGGTGTAACAAGGTTGTGATTGGCCCGGTGCAAATATTGTTTTGGGGCCCCCCCCCATCGCCCCAAACATAAGCGCACGCTGATGCACTCACACACGCACGGATATACACTCTCCCTTGTCCTTTCTCTTTTGAGCAGCACTCTTGTGCTTTGGTTTGCTGCACATTATAAATGCAAGCTATTACATTTTTTATAATGCTGCCGAACTTGCTACTGCTAGCTACAGTACAGTACAGTACAGGTTGATTAAACGGTTTGCTCACCACGCAAGGTATCACATGACATGAAAGCAGGGCCGGCTCTAGCCAATTTGATGCCCTAGGCGAGATTTTTGACCCCCCCCCCATACACTTTACTGTCCTATAGTAGGCCTATACATTGAAATGATTTAAAACCTGTTTATCCCAATAATTATAAAGGAGTGCCTTGGAAATATGTGTTGACATCAATTGTGATCAAAATGTTTGAGACCCACTGAGATAACTTAGACTAAAGTCAACTATCTAAACACTGAGAGAGTCCTTTACCTCACTGAGCTGTAGTTATCAGCCTCTCAGTCTGACTGGAGAGAGCTCCCCTCCACCTTGGTTGTAGAAACCTCTTCTTCTTATATCCGTTGGGGGCCAGATAAGCCAACATCCCCCACTTTCATCACTTACAGCGCCCATCGTATAGGGCAAATGAAAAGTGTAACCGGGGTGAAAAGGGTGTTACATTTACTAATGGCCCGTCCACACAGCAGCGTTAAAAAAAATCCTGAAAATCTTGGAGGTGGGCGTGTCTGAAAGCTTGGGGATTTTTTGTGAGCAACACGACCAACAACTAATCACATGAATCTCCCGCCCCCGACATACAAAGCAAAAAACCCCGGGGATTTTATGCGAGCAATATATACAGGACTGTCTCAGAAAATTAGAATATTGTGATAAAGTTCTTTATTTTCTGTAATGCAATTAAAAAAACAAAAATGTCATACATTCTGGATTCATTACAAATCAACTGAAATATTGCAAGCCTTTTATTATTTTAATATTGCTGATTATGGCATACAGCTTAAGAAAACTCAAAAATCCTATCTCAAAAAATTAGAATAGTTCCTCAGACCAAGTAAAAAAAAAAGATTTATAACAGCAAAACACAATCAAACATTTGAAAATGTCCATTAATG
>NW_011358653.1:0-1566 GCF_000735185.1 Notothenia coriiceps | reverse complement strand
CAATTGAGCATCCTCAATGGAGCATCTTATTCAGTTGTTGGTCAACACATTCGTCTACAACTTCGTTCTCCGTCTTCTCTTTGTGTCTGAGTGAGGGCACGCTTGCTTGCACGCAAAGGATGATGGGAGTCTGTCTTCTTGACTAGTATTATGGCGCCCTCTGCTGTTCAAACAAAAACAGTACAGTTTTTTCCAATAAGGTGAGGAATGAACCATGTAATATCGCGGTAGATTTTGTCAGTCTCACAACGGTATTGAGCCGTTTGTTTACCGCGATAACGCGATATTCGGTATATCGTTACATCCCTACTTATTTCTGGCTTAGTCGTCCATGAAACGTTACTAAACAGTTAAGCATTATTAAAGCCATTAGTTACATATAAACCGACATTTGAAAGTAATAGCTATTTGGAATCAGTAAAACATTTTATAAATGTACTTTCCTTTCACGTTTCATTTATTTATTTGCGTTGGTGCTGAAATCAATGGCACTTAATAACAATAAAACTAGTTAAAGACAATTTTGTTTGTAGACTTTATGCAGAATCGTGCTCCAGCTTTTTGAAAATGTCTCCTAACAGAGAGGGAGCAGTGAAGAGGATTAACTGCAGGAACCAGATGACACTGGGTGTTTCTCAATGTCGAGGAAGGCTGCTCCAGAGCCACTATTTCAAGCATACTACGTCATCGAGTGCCGCCGAAGGACTTTTCCAATGTCCAGCATACTTGGAATTCTACCGAGCCCGGCGTACTTCGTAGCGAGAAATTTCGAGGCTGCACATGTGTAGACTCCGGTCTCAAAATCCCCACAATGCTTTGCGCACGGACCAATTTCCCAAAATCTCTGGCGGAAAATGTAAGGCTCGCCTGTTCCACTTTTCGTTTTCCGAATGCCAGGAAGGATTCTTGCCTAGCTTCTGAAGGAAGTGACTCGGAAGACATGTGCTACCAAGCAAGCAATGCAAATTAGTCACTTTTCGGCGCTTCCCGCTTTTTTAACGCTGATTTGGGTGACTTGTGTAATTTGTGGAGAACCGAAGAGTTTTCGTTTTGGGGGTGGGGTTTGGAGTCTGTCATCTCCCTTAAAAAAAAAAGAAGAAATCTAGACCGCAAAATAATTAAACGAGCGAGTGCCTGTTTTTCCTGGCCAAGGACAGGTTCCTTGAACACAACACGAGCGTAACTTGTCTTCACGTGGTTATGTCTCGGCTGAAAGGAGTGTAAACTAGACTTGAGTGCTTACGGAGGGCACCGGAACGCCGCTCCAGCTCTTCAAATATTGCAGTACCCATAAGGAGCTGTACACATGCCGCAGTGTTTGCATGGCTGTGTCTTTAGTTGTAAGCACAGTGGCGATCTGTTGTTATTAGCATCTGGTTAGCTAGCTATGCTAACGAATTTAAAGAGCTTTTCTACAACCAGGTGGAAGAGAGCTCTCTCCTGAGAGGCTCAAATAACCTCAGCTCAGTGAGGTTAAGGCACACCTTGATATGATCATTATAATTATTAATGAGACATTAGAGACTAAATGAAAAACAGATATAAAATAGGCCTACTATATGACAG
>NW_011358652.1:0-2487 GCF_000735185.1 Notothenia coriiceps | reverse complement strand
ACACCACCGGCTAATTAGTATTTTTAGACATGTAAATAAAACAATAAAATAAACACATAGTACAAAACACAATAGACCAAAAACATGGGAGCAACAAACATACCTGCATGAAGTAAACACAATAATGCAGCAGCATTAATAAACATGGACGTCTGCAACACACCAGTCTGTGGTGGGGAAAAGACGCCATTAAACATGCTGCAGGTGCTGTGTGTGAGTCCTCACACGTGCTGCTAAACAGTACACTTAACTAAAAGTTTGCTAAAACACTCAAACTTCTGCAAAACAACTACACAGCAACACATTAGCACCATGGAATGATATTATAACCTTGTTTCACAGTTAAAGATTATATAAACACTGTAAACATCATTTAGAACAGAAATCTACAAAGAGCACATGACAAACTCTCCTCACCTCAGTCTGCCATACAAACAACTGAGTGAGAGACGGTGCAACGCAGGTAGATGACGTCACTGCCGAAAGTGAAGACTTCAAAATAAAAGCATTAGCTCCCAAAACGGTCTTTTGTAGTAAACATACCAAAATAAAAGTGACAATAAATAATATTGGAACAATAAAATAAAACGTGAGGGATTATTGGTGGAATGCATTCCTGTATATTTATATACCTGCTACACATAGCTTTCATTGTAAGGTGTGTGTGGTAAGGTGTGTGTGTATTTGGAAATTCCCCTTCGATTCTATTGGCTCTAACGGTCAAAAAGAGATGTCAATCACCAAAATCGATCAACGGGTTCCAGAGAAACGGTAAAAACGGCCATTTCCACCCAAATCACCTCAGAGGTGGAGTTTTTTTGTGCTAATTCTCACTAAAAAGGTCAAATGTCACTTGTTTTGCATCAATCTTGATACAGGGTACTTATTGTATGTTGTACTTTGGATTCTTAAAGCTTTTAGTCTACCTTACCATCATCCAAGGGTAGTTTTCACTATAAGTAAAAAATAATATTTGGACGGACACTATAATTTACAGTTTTTTACTATGTTCAATCTGAATTTTCTTTAAAATAAAAAAACATCTATATTGATTCTGACTCTCCTACACTCTCCTACACAACTTTATCATTACTTTGAGAAAAAAGATTATAAATGTTTCCCTTTTAGAAGTGTAGTTATGGTCATTTGTTCTGGAATTGTCATTTTCGAGCCTGAGACCTGAAAAACAGGCTCAGTGCTGAACAGGTTAATGCTTAATACTTCTCCATTACGTTTTAACTTGGAGGCTACGATTAGCATCGTTAGCACAGATGTAGCTACCACTTGCTTACTAACCCAAGCCTTAACATTCATTAACGTTAGCTGATTCAAAACATAAGCAACACATAAATAAAGTACTCACATTTCACTTACCGTAAAACTGCATTCAGGCACCGTCTGTTTTAACCGCAGAGCGAATCACAATAGTCCGATATAAGCATGAAGAATAGTCCACAAGGCACCAGCACAACAAACACAGCCAAGTTCAAGTTATGTTTCCCGGATGAGTTGAGCAGGCTGAGTCCCTGTAGCATCACGGAGCTGCTAGCAGAGACAGAAAGCTAACAACAGCAGTCACTGGAATTACCTGTCACTCAATGTGACGACGCCCTCATTTATGCATAACTTTAAGGCTTAATATAACTTAAACAAATTATAAATGGTAATAACTCATTAATAGGGGAGAGTGGGGTTAGTTTAGCCATTTTTTAGTTATGCTGTCCTCTAAGCAAGGAGAAAAGACACATAGTAAAAATGAAAACACACACCTATAATTCAGGATGTCTCATATCAATGGCAATGATAATAATTAATATTTGATCAAGGGCAGTGAAAATATTACTTCTTAAAAAAAAAAAGTCTTGTGGCTCAACTTGCCCCAGTGTAGGGGTAAGTTTGTAAATTTACCAGGTCAGGCGGTAAATTGAACCACGGTTCAAACCTGGGCATACCTGTTCAAACCTGGGCATACCTACAACAAATCTTAAAGGTAACTATAAACAATAAATAACAAACCAAATACAAGCTTCGTTTTTCAAATATTTTTTATATAGATTTCGATTGAATTGATTGATTTTTTTTAACATGTTAAAAGGAAAAGTAATCCTACAAATTTGCTGTAAAGTTTCTCTACTGTAGGCTATTTGTATTATATGTACAGCACTTTGGCTCGACCAAAAACGACTGAAGCCTCCTCTCCACATGAACTTCAACCTCTCTGTGAAGGTCAGGTTTAATGCAGTTTGCTGCTTTGTTGCTTCTGTACTCTGTGCTCTTTCATTCCAGTAAAACTCCTCAGAAACCATTAGAAACCAGTATTTGACCAATAAACAAAACAATTGACAAAACTTTGAACTATGAAATATATTCAACTTTGGTGAGCTTCAGCGGGGTAATGCCATATAGGAGCTCCCTCACAAATACCCAGGGGTTAAATTGGGCTGGGGCTGTCCGGGGCTAAGCCCTGGCACATAGGACGATGCTCTG
>NW_011358651.1:0-1507 GCF_000735185.1 Notothenia coriiceps | reverse complement strand
TATGGTCTCTAGTTAAATGTTTTTTCAGAGATGATTCAGTCCTGAAGGAGCACACACAGTCTGCATAAACACAAGGAAGAGGACAGTTCCTTGCCTGATGACAGTGCACTCTATACTACGTCATAGAGTGACGCTGCTTGGCATTTAACATGCATTTAAACTGTCCTTCGGTGCTACTCGATGACGTAGTATACTTGAAATAGTGGCTCTGCAGCATGTGTACTCGACATTGAGAAACGGCCAGAGAGATGGCCTAGGAAGATGTCTCTGCATCTGTCCCAAATGATTCATTTTCATTTGTTGTCATTTGTCCACTGTTCTAAGAGGAAAACAAATGTATAGCCCCTCTGTGGGTCACACCAGTTTATGTATTTTTCATTTTCTATTGCTCTATTTGGAGGAAGTGTCTGAGAGACACTAGTGTGTATTTTATGTTGTACAGCAACCATGAACAGAGTGGATATTTCAGTACTGTTAGAATGTTTTAATGTTCTGACTGACAGTTAAGTTAAGAGAGATACAATTGTCTATGTATGTTTTACTGCAGCAACCCTGAACACTTACTCCTCAGAATGGACTCTGTTTAACAAGTCACTCAATTACAGTTGTATCTATGGGACATTGTAATTTCAGTTTTTGAGCAGCCCAGAGCAAAAACAATTGTGTGTTAGAGGGTGTTTTTTGTTTGGTCTACATCAGGGGTCGGCAACCTTTTTGATATGAAGTGCAATTTAAAAAAAAAATTGTTATCAGCGTGCCGACGATCGAGACTTATCAACAGGGGGGGGGTGTTTGAGGAGCTTGACGCTCGTGAACTATCAGCCGGAGGGCGGGGGGAGCCTCGCTGCGGGGAAGCAGTGTGTGGACCTGTCAACGAAACTTACACATTTACCATATTTAAATAATTGGTTTAAACGACATAATAATAAGGACAATCGTCCATTCTGTGATTCTCCAGAACACACGTTATGATATTAGGGTCATGCAGAGTGAGATGAGATCGCTGTCCCTTTAAGAGACAGAGAGAGAGAGAGAGAGAGAGAGAGAGAGAGGGGTGTGGCTTGTGCATGTGTGTGTGGATGGCAGATCGACAGTGAGGGGGGAACGTGTGTATGTTTCTGGAAGTGAAACGAGGCAGCAGAAAAACAGAGGTCTGTGATGTATTTTGTGAAACAGAAGAACAGCTAAATAAATGCAACGGCCTCCCAAGAAGAGCTCGCCTCTCTCCAGTCATTTAAGCTAAAGTGGGTTATTGAACCTGAAGCTTGTTGCTTCTGCCCTCCTCGACTACGGTCTGGGAGCCGACAGGAAAGGTCAACACACACAGATGGCCAGTCCGCCCCTTTGTAGCATATTATTTCGATGAGCAGATCGCCACTGGGCTTTCAACTAAAGACACAGCCACGCAAAAACTGCGGCATTTGTACAGCTCCTTATGGGTACTGCAATTAGTGAAGTGCTTTCCTCTGTGGTGAAACGATCAGCACTGCACCACGGAGGAAAGCGG